>NC_064616.1:800552768-800854018 GCF_023898315.1 Schistocerca nitens | reverse complement strand
GTTCATAACTTTCTAAACAGCATGGCGGCGAGTTAGTATGACATGGGCACACAAAAACTGCCACAGTGTCTACAAAAATGCATCGACAGAAATGGTGATTACGTCGAAAAATAGCTAAATGTTCAAGATGTAAACTGATGGAAACCATTGTAGAAATAAACAGGTCTATGTACTCATAAAAAAATAAGAGACCTTACTTTTGGGATTACCCTCGTATTTTGGTATAAGTTTCTCATGATCTCTAGTGACTCGTTACAGAGCAATTGCATTTCGTTTGTTATTGCCACTGATCTCTGTAAGTGAACTGCGCTGAAAATATCTGCACAATAGTGTAAATGTCAGTAAATCCTCAGCTTATGCGATTCCAACATTACGGGTACCAGCATGCTTACCACCTGAAATTAGGAACAACATAGGTGTGGAATTTGGACCACGATGGCCTACTTCTGGCAACACTTGAAGAGCCTAGCTTACCGTACTGCAGGCGTTACTCGAATGTACGTAGTTGCTAGGATTGTCGCAACTGTGAATGTAGTACATGGAGGTCCTCAGCATGTGAGCCAGCAATAGTACGCCACTGTACACTCCGGGGTGATCATGGTGGTCGACATGTTGAGCAGTACATGTACAGGAATAGTTCTTACAGAACAGACTGAACACTTCGTGACAACAGCGTACTTGTTTAAGCAGATAGTTGTTCAATACTCTTTGAGTTCCACGTTTTTGCGGTTACATATTACAAGTTTTTTTCTCTTTCGTGAAAATATTTTTACAGAAACAAAGATAATCGGTGTAGCAGACTGCATAGATCAGAATTACATAACTGTTTTGTTACGAGCCACTAGCGATCAGAGGTTCCTTATACCAAAATACTGAACAACCTCCAAAATTATGTCGGAGTTTAGGTTTACCCTATATAGTGAAGAGTTACTGTTATGCAACCATTTTTCTCAAAACTTTCCCGTAACTAATATAAAATCAGAGTTAAAAGACTAACGATATCATACCCATTAATCCCCACCAACTAATGATATTCACATCAGTACCTGTGACTGCCAGTAGCTAATTAATGTAGTTTACATTCTTATACTGTGTTGCATGATTCAGTCCAAATCAGATGCCACTTTGGAAACATATTTAAGATAGGCTGCAAGCGAGCAGGTACATTTAAGTCGCGCAGGACAACAGGAGAGGCCCTCCCCCAGGCGAGTTGCACGACGGGACCACTCGTGAACCACACAGCTCAGCGACACTTGGCTGACCAACTTTCCTATGGGGAGACACTGCAGGGCGTCGGTCACTTACGAACCAATACTATCTCCCGCCTGCAACATGTTTTACAACTCGAATGTGCAAAGAGGAGAAATGCTGCATCAACATGGTCCAGAAACGTGCTTCTGTGAGCAAAACGTAAAAAACAAGGCTCTCGTCAAAATACGCCGCCCACCATGAGATAAAAATCGAAAAGTAGAGTGAGACCCCACAGACAAGCCTCCTTCGTGCGTGTGAGACGCTGCCGAATTCTGGAACTGCAAAAACCGAATGTATAACACAATGTAAGACCCGTCAGGACTGGCTAACATAATTAAATTAGAAGTTAGAAAGAGAGACATTGTTGCGCTCTCGAGGATCCTCCTCATAGGCCATAGAAAGAGACGGGGAGAGAACAGAATACAGTTTTCAGCACTAAATTTTAGGAAACGTTTTACAAGCTGACCGCCTAGTTCAAAATGGTTCAAATGGCTCTGAACGCTACGGGATTTAACATCTGAGGCCATCAGTCCCCTAGAACTAAGAACTACTTGAACCTAACTAACCTAAGGACATTACACACATCCATGCCCGAGGCAGGATTCGAACCTGCGACCGTAGCAGCAGCGCGGTTCCGGACTGAAGCACCTAGAACCGCTCGACCACAGCGGCCGGCTGACCGCCTGAAATCAGAGATGGAAAGGGGACCAATTTCTTGTAGTGCATCTTTTTACTAGTCGGTGCTCGAGATATCAATATCTCAGCCAATCAGAAATACGTAGAGGACGGAAAAGCGAAAACCCAACTCTTAGTTTCTGGAGGCAAATGGAACAAAGTCACTTAGTCGCAAGGCTTCATTCAACTTCTTTGCCAGCTGAACAGCCAGGTGCCTCACGAAGCAGATGAGCTGTGGGACTTTGGACTGAGTTGCACATAGCCGCAGGGGCAGGTTATTGGTGCGAAACCAATGATTGATTCTGCTTCTGCTTCATCCTCCACCTGCAAATAAACATGGTGAGAATTAGCCGCGACTGTGAGACGAACCGTAGGGACAGTCAAATCATTACTACAGTGTTTCCGTAATTTTCAAGTATCATTCTGAAAACTTCCTTATAGATTTTTACGATCAGTATGTTTTCAGTTACGGTCACAGGTGCAGACGCATACCTTTCCATAGCGCTATCTGTCTTTTAATAATATTATTTCAGCAATCACAGTACGATACTGCGAATACTGTTGTCTTACACCGAGACTCGATCATTACAATTAGACCCCCACCTCCTTTACCCAGATTTGCCAAGGTAATAATTTGATACTGTCAGTATTTGTCAGATCATTTAATGTGAACTTAGACGTAATAAACCGTATTAATTGTGATTCTTATTTAATTTTGTCGCTAAAGATTTCCTCATTCATTATTTTTCAGGGGCTGCGATTTATTGATGCTAGATTAAGACGATCACTTTTCACCAACTTTAAATCTGAATAGCCCACACATCATCTAGCATTACGCGATAAAAATTCGGATGAAACTGTCAGATCATGAAAAGGACCACACAGAGTGTAACTATACAGGAGGTGGAAAAAATATCGAATCATCACAAACATAACACATTACCATGCCTAAGACGGTGTGGGAAAACTGTTGGCATTCGAAACAGCTTCCAGTCGTCTCGAACTGGATAAATACTGGCCCTGCATGGTTTTCGAGGGAGTCTTATACCATTCCTCCTGCAAACAGCGGCGAATTTAAGCATCAGTGATGTAGGTTGATAGCGATCACACACTCTTCTCTCCAAAGTAGACCACAAAGGCTCAATAATTTTGAGATCCGTTGACCGTAGTGGCCAGGAGAGACGCGACAATCCATCTTCGCCCTGAAAAAACCAGTCCTGGTCGGTGCGAGCTGCGTGAACAGCGGACCTGTAGACTTAGAGCGCAGTATCACCACTGAGGAACAAACATTCCAACATGGGATGGATCTGATCAGCCAGAATGATCACATTACCCTTGACAGAAACGCAACTTAATAGAGTACCCATGGAGCCCACGGAATGCAACGATACGGCTGTCCAAATCACCACCGCGATGTTTCACTCTTGGCAGCAAGCAGGCAGCAACAATGACTTGGGACGGCGTACGCCAGACGTAAACTCGGCCAGAAGTTGGAAACAGTGTGTAACAAAATTCATCCGACCAAATTACTTTCGTCCATTGCTCCATACTTCAGGTGTCATGGTTTCGGCACCACGTCTTCCTGTTACTGGCATTTGCAGTACTGATGTGTAGTTGTGGAATTCCACGTCACCCTGCAATTCCTAGCCAGTGTTTAGTAGTGCTGATGGGGTTGGCGAGTGCGACATTCAGTTCTGTAGTGACTTCTGCAGCCGTCGCCCCTTATTTTTCGTTACTGTCCTCTTCAATGACCGTCTATCACGATAAGCAACACACACTTCCGTCACCGTCGTTAGCGGACGGTGTTTTTCTGCTTTTCCTGTATGCGGTAAAAATCTTCGGTACAGTCCCTCTTGAAACGTCAAACACTTAGCCTACCTTTATCACGGGTACGAGCACGAACTATTTGTTCACGTTCGAATAGACTTATGTCCGGCATAACGCACTCACTATTGCACAGAACACTATTCTGATCACAACTGACACTTTCAATGTTCAAATGTGTGTGAAATCTTATGGGACTTAACTGCTAAGGTCATCAGTCCCTATGCTTACACACTATTTAACCTAAATTATTCTAAGGACAAACACACACACCCTTGCCCGAGGGAGGACTCGAACCTCCGCCGGGACCAGCCGCACAGTCCATGACTGCAGCGCCTCAGACCCGCTCGGCTAATCCCGCGCGGCCACTTTCAATGTGTTGAGGGCATTTCCGCATTGCATTTCATGTTGAAATACAGCTAGAATCTGCATTTCTGTTCAACAATGGGATCCCCGCGACCTTTTCGTATTCTTGTCAAAACTCTGAATTTCGTACTCATAAAGTACATCATTGGCAATTGTACGACCTAAATAAAATGAAAAATTTAGATAAAAAGGTACATAGAAATAAGTCAAGCAAGGAGGTCCAGTCTCGTCATAATTACTTGCAGCTGTTTTCACACAAGAACAAAGGAATCTCATTTGTGGAAAAGAAATGAGGCCAGGGAATTGCAAACAATACAGTGGCCTTCGCAAATAATCCCTTTGTCAGAAAAGTTCCAGAACAGATTAAAACAAAAAAACAAAAAAAACTGAAAACTGCACTTAACAAGTAATGATCGTAGCTCCTAACGGAGTAGTCCTCTTGGCTATCTATACACAGATGTCAACGTTTCTGGAAGTCTTGGAAGAAACCAGGAAAATTTTCAACTGCGATGCTTGTAATCTCATTTATCACAGCCCACTGTTTCTCAGTGATATCTTGATGAAGCTTCCCTCTTTGTCACCTTTTCACTCGCGGGAACAAGGAAAAAATCGCAAAGCGAGAGGTCGGTCGAATATGACGGATATGCGATGGCAATAACAGAATGTCTGGCCTGATACTTGGAACAAGCAGTAGGGCAAAGTCGGTCCAACCCACTCTGCACTTTTGCGAAATTTATTCAAGACGGCGCATCCAAGATTGCTGCCATAGATGTGGCAATGTCGCACTGTTATCCTAGTTGGAAGTTGAAATTCTGAAGGGAAAGTATATCAATTGGACTACTTACACTAATATAATTCTAACCCCCTCCCCCCCCCCCCACCATCACCTACCTCTCAGCTCCCCTCACTTCCCCCATCTGCAAATTCGCACGAAAAGGACACAGTCTGTGCTGGGTTGCTGGACAGGATGGACGTAAGTCTTTATTGTGTATGCATTGCGGTATATTGTTTCTCTAAACAACTTGAGTTGTCATAGACAGTAGATTCATCCAGTGTGTTCACCTTGATTCCGGAGTCAGACTGACATAGTACACAACACCACCACTAGACGGCACTGTTGGCACTCTCCCTCCCCTCCTCCTCCCCTTCCCATCCCCTCCCGTGACATAATCCTAGATGTCAGTCTAGATGGTCTGGGGAAAAATGACAGGAAATTCGCTCAATCTATGCTGAGCTTCCCAAGAGGATGTACATAATTGTTTACTGTGTACTACATATTCAATGGATAAGATGTCTATTCTGGAGAAGGAGGAGTTTAATGGGTATACTAGCTGTAATCGCGCACTTGAGGACTGTGTGCATAGCCACTTGCACGATGGTTCAAAATCAATTATATTTGATGAATGTACGTATGAAGAAGACGAAACGCTTCATCAAATAATAAAGATGCAGCAGGATGAGGCTAAGTTACACTTCGCAACTCATGCTGATAAATGCCTTTGATATTACTATATATCATTCAATAAAAGTCCAATCGGTCTTCAGAAGTGCAAGACACAAGACGTGCAACACTGGCGCACGCGCTCCGTGCCCCAGAGTCTCCATGCCTGCTGGAAGAGGCCACGCACCGGGCGTTGCAAATACCTGCCATCTCCCACCTCAAACCTGGCACACCGATAACCTTTTTCGTTGACCACGAACTGCTTCAGGAGTTATTATATCTGGTGCTTAAGCAACGTGCGGAATTTTGCACATACATAACGAAGATGTCACAAGGACTAAATGTACCACTGTACAAAGTGAGAGAGAGAGAGTTTTGCAGGTGACGCAAGAATGTTTCAACAATTTGCTATTAATTAGAAGTTTTATTCCAAGGAATACCATCACCGCACTTGAATACGGACTCTCAAGAACGATCACAGCACGTTTGTGAAAACATCCCTCAGACACTTCGCGTGCTTTTGTGGGAAATACATCCTCCCCTGGTCTTTGAGCATGCTGCTTCAGGAATTACTAAATCCAGTTGAATATGTCTCTAAATACACTTTCAAAAAGACCGCCGCACAGTAATTTGTTTCAATTTGGCGGTGTATACGGCCACACTTGAACACGTTTTTCTGGAAATCAAGTCCCGAAACCAATATCAGCTGCAATATCCGATTTTACACTCCAAACGATGATATGTGTAAATCGAAATAAATATCTCTGTAACTCTAAATATGACACCTACCACTTTCCGAGTTTTAGCCGCTTGAAACTTCCTGGCACATTAAAACTGTGTGCCGGACCGAGACTCGAACTCGGGATCTTTGCTTCTCGCGGGCAAGTCTCTACCAACTGAGCTACCCAAGCACGACTCACGCGCCGTCCTCACAACTTTACTTCTGTCAGTACCTCGTCTCCTACCTTCCAAACTTTACAGAAGCTCTCCTACGAACCTTGCAGAACTCAGTTGTTAGAGCCCTCGCCCGCGAAAGGCAAAGGTCCCGAGTTCGAGTCTCGGTACGGCACACAGTTTTAATCTGCCAGGAAGTTTCATATCAGCGCACACTCCGCTGCAGAGTGAAAATCTCATTCTTTTAGCTGCTTGTTTGAAGGCACTGCCAGAATGAGAGAAAAATTTCTTAATCGTACAGCTGCTGTCGTGTTCATGACTTTTCTGAAATGCTGAGTGGGTTTAGTTTATTTCTGCTGCCGGAGTCAGGTATGTTCACGCTCTTATTCCTCTCTCTCGGAGCACACTGGTGTCCAAGCGCAGACGGGAAAATCGGAACAATTAGACAAACAGAATTCGAAGAACTGTCCTACAGACGAGAAAAATGGCTGGAATTTTCGGTGAATTTTCGATGTCCTACAACTGCTGGCCTGTAGATGCTCCAAAGCAACATAGACGGGTGGTTGACTGCATCCCGCCTGTCCGAACCAGAGGAGGATGGTCTGCTTGGACTTGCCTCTGAACACACTAACAAAGGAGCATGATGTGACTCTCAGATGTCACGGAACTTTCCGTAGATACCTTGCCCCTGTCTCGTTTTAACCAGTCTGTAGCGGCTCCTATACCCTGCACAATGGATGTTTTGTGATTCTCTGACGTCATGGAACTTCCTGTGAATGAAGCATTCTGATTGGTTATCACTGAAATAACATGTCAAACTGCTTCTGCAGGTGGTGGTGTGGGAGTTCGTGTCCACCATTTTCTGCAGACAGACACATTACTAGAATTGCAGCGGCAAACTATTTTGTACAGATCGAAAAAAAACATACAACAGTCATATTGCACTGACAGCTAAATACTGCAGAAGTAGTCCAGATATCATGAAATACAGAAATTATCGCTAAAGACACTTCCTCAATTACAAAAATTGTTTCAAATGGCTCTGAGCACTGTGGGACTTAACATCTCAGGTCATCAGTCCCCTAGAACTTAGAACTACTTAAACCTAACTAACCTAAGGACATCACACACATCCATGCCCGAGGCAGGATTCGAACCTGCGACCTTAGCGGTCGCGCGGTTCCAGACTGTAGCATCTAGAACCGCTCGGCCACTCCGGCCGGCCTCCTCAATTACATCACTCCGCTACTGTCTAGGAAATCTTGAATTTTTTCGGTGTGAAGCCGACCTCCAACCAGGCTATATCATCACAAACGATTGTACCACCATACCATATCGATGCAATTAAACACAATTCGTATCCTGCACCATACAAAATCATCACTTCTGCACCCTGCTTATAGCTACCGACCACCAGACACTCATACATATACCACGAAGACAGACAAATACCAAAAAAACATAAGCACATACATCGTATACAGTCGCAGCACTAGACATCTCCCGCGAGGTCGGTCGGTTATCCACCGCGGCCAACGGTCACAAGTCAACTGCCCCCACGCACCCTTGCCTTATCCGTGATCAGAGCGCCCTCCGCAGACCGCGGTCACTCTCCAAACTGGTGTACAAAGGCTGGGCGGGTTCCCTCGGCACAAATGCGTTACTATTTTCCAGCCCAGACCTGCTTGCTTGTTGTGATGCTTTCTGCAACCAACTCCAGACTTTGGATTACAAGAACATATGTGTGCCAGAATATCATACCATTTACATGATAGTTTTCGATATCAGCCACATAGCAATAGGCTACCCAATCGCTTGTACAGTGTAATTCCAATGATAATGAGTGGAAATTATACCTCTAGATACCCGAAACTTTAGCGACGTCATTATGTGGGACGTGCTGCAAAGCAGTGAGCAACTAGAAACTTATTTCGCCTGTGAAGATCTTAACGTGAGAACTCGAATGCAGAGGAAACTCCTAGTATTTTTTAACGAATATCGATGTCATTGATATAACAGATTCCAAATCATCCTATTACTTTACAAAGTCAAATAAAGTGTTTCTCATGTCTAAGCAACCAGCAAATGACTCTTACACCTGTTTTTCACCATCTAGATGCACACAAAACACGCCATAACCATTGTTCTCTCAACCAAGTAAAGACGGAAAACTCATAGAAAGACAGCACAAGCAGTCAACCCGTCCATTTACGTGGGAGTGAATAACTGTCCAGCGCGAACACTCGCCCATATTGAAGGTCGATCACGAAGGCTACCCAACACGTACTGTGTATTAGTTCGCTATCCAGCAGCCTAGAGGGCGACACGGTTAAGTCAGCTGCGTTCTTCTACCCCAACCTGTCCAGTTCGTTTGGCTCCCGCCGCAACTCAGAAATGTCCATCATTACGGCCACAGGCTACCTCCGACACCTGCCCCGCACGTTAGGCAGAATCGTCCTAGGAATGCAGGACTCATGACGTGTTTTAAATCCTAATAATCAGTATTTACAATGTGCTTCTCTGTACTCTCCGCCAATCACAACCTTTCAGTGTCAGCTTACAAACAGTTACTGTATGCTCGCACAGTCCACGGGTGTACTGCCGGTTCATAATGTCCAACGGGCACAATATTTCGGCGATCAGACATGTCGCCATCGTCAGGTGCGCTCAGTTCGTCAGCGCACCTGACGATGGCGACACGTCTGATCGCCGATATATTGTGCCCGTTGGACACTATCAACCGGCAATATACTCGTGGACTGTTCAAGCAACAAATACGCCGGGAGAAACTGAAGAATCACAGTTACTGTATGTTTTTTTTAACCACATTCTACGGTGTGTCTGTTGAGGTAATAGTGATAGGTGCAAGTTTACTGCTGTCTTTGTTGCATTCCTCGAAAAGAGAACCGTCTGCCTCTAAATTGACTTGCATCTGCCTTAAAGGATGATAGAAAGTCTATGGTGTGATCAGTTGAGATGGAGTTGTAAAGAGGTATTACTGTTTGGCAGACTGATGATGCATTCTAGAGAGAGGGATATGTTGCTGTAGGTCATTTATCAAGCGCTTGACCATTTTTATTCGTTGTGCTCTGTGGGTGTATCAGTGTGTGATATAATACGTGTTGCACTCGTATACAATTGCGTGTTCTGTGTGTGACTTGGATTACTAACTACCTGCGAGCGTTAACAGCAAACCTCTCGGTAATCAGAGGACTTCCAACTCATGTGTAATGATGAAACATGTCCTTTGATGGAAAACCTGTTTCGGCACCCCCCCTCTATATGAACGAAGATTTATGTGACGTACTCCATTCCCCTGCCGCATCTTGGAGCATAAAATCGAGTCTTCGGTTTCATAACTACAGTGGTTCTAAGATAGTGGCAGGTATATGTGAGGTACTGCAATCCCCGTGTATACATCTATTTGACAGATGTCCTGTTTACGGAGTTGGTGCAAGCATGACGTTTAATTTCACAGGTCAAACACTGCCGCTATGCATTTATCTGTTTCCTTGTAAGAGGCATTCATCGTTGCTGACGATAATTTTTTAGGACTCGTGCGAGCACAGAATAATTTCTGAACCATGATCGAATGTGAACAGTGGACGCTATACACCTCTGAAAAGCTATAGTGTGCATGTATCACAAAGAGTACACATTTTTTTCTATGGTGCAGAAAGAAGTAATTTTATTTTCTTAAAGTTTGTCACTGTAGTGTGTGGGATAGAAAATTTGCAGGATTAATGTATGTCAGATGTTGGACATTTATGTCTTGCATTAGAGTGCATGAGTTTATGTTCAGTGATCATTTCTCTATTACCAATACTTTCTTGATACTGACCCCAGACACTAGAACAACACTTTAGAATTGATAAATGTTAATGTCGTGTGACTAGGGCCTCCCGTCGGGTAGACCGTTCACCGGGTGCAAGTCTTTCTATTTGACGCCACTTCGGCGACTTACGCGTCGATGGGGATGAAATGATGATGATTAGGACAACACAACACCCAGTCCCTGAGCGGAGAAAATCTCCGACCCAGCCGAGAATCGAACCTGGGCCCTTAGGATTGACATTCTGTCGCGCTGACCACTCAGCTGCCGTGGGTGGACTTTAGAATTGATAGCGCAGCTGATTTACGTAAAATGCTTCAAACTTTATCTGTGTGGAGCTCTACCATGCATAAAATCACACATTTCTTCTTAACCGTCTGTTATATCATCACAACACTTGCATATCTACTACACACCGACAAGGAGTGTTAACCTCCTCGACATGCGCGCATCTGGAGAGATTTTGTGCACTTGGATGGGTGCCGTGAGTAAGATAATCCATTACTATCAAAGAATGCGATCAACATGGTATTTATTCTCGAAGGCCGTCGTCTGACTTTTTTCGAGGCTGGTGATCCAGGACTCCGCCATTCCACACCTTGACACTACGAAGTGCATTCAAGTTCTAAGGCCTCCGATTTTTTTTCTCCGGACTGGAAAGAGATAGAAACATGCGCACTGTTTTAAAATGAGGCCGCGTTCACTGTCAATACGTCCCAGAGATGGCAGCACCGTACGGCAGATGGAATTTTACCGCCAGCGGCGAGAATGAGAACTGTTTTAAATACTTAAAATGGGGACGTTTTCCTTACTTGAACAGTGTGCAATCATTCGTTTTCTGAATTTTCGTGGTGTGAAACCAATTGAAATTCATCGACAGTTGAAGGAGACATGTGGTGATGGAGTTATGGATGTGTCAAAAGTCCGTTCGTGGGTGCGACACTTTAATGAAAGCAGAACATCGTGTGACAACGAACCGAAACAACCTCGGGCTCGCACAAGCCGGTCTGACGACATGATCGAGGAAGTGGAGAGAAATGTTTTGGGGGATCGCCGAATGACTGTTGAACAGATCGCCTCCAGAGTTGGCATTTCTGTGGGTTCTGTGCACACAATCCTGCATAACGACCTGAAAATGCAAAAAGTGTCATCCAGGTGGGTACCACGAATGCTGACGGACGACCACATGGCTTCCCCGTGTGGCATGTTGCCAAGCAATGTTGACGCGCAACGACAGCATGAATGGGACTTTCTTTTCGTCGGTTGTGACAATGGATGAGACGTGGATGCCATTTTTCAATTCAGAAACAAAGCGCCAGTCAGCTCAATGGATGCACACAGATTCACCGCCACCAAAAAAATTTCGGGTAACCGCCAGTGCTGGAAAAATGATGGTGTCCATGTTCTGGGACAGCGAGGGGGTAATCCTTACCCATTGCGTTCCAAAGGGCACTACAGTAACAGGTGCATCCTACGAAAATGTTTTGAAGAACAAATTCCTTCCTGCACTGCAACAAAAACGTCCAGGAAGGACTGCGCGTGTGCTGTTTCACCAAGACAACGCACCTGCACATCGAGCTAACGTTACACAACAGTTTCTTCGTGATAACAACTTTGAAGTGATTCCTCATGCTCCCTACTCACCTGACCTGGCTCCTAGTGACTTTTGGCTTTTTCCAACAATGAAAGACATTCTCTGTGGCCGCACATTCACCAGCCGTGCTGCTATTGCCTCAGCGATTTTCCAGTGGTCAAAACAGACTCCTAAAGAAGCCTTCGCCGCTGCCATGGCATCATGGCGTCAGCGTTGTGAAAAATGTGTACGTCTGTAGAGCGATTACGTCGAGAAGTAACGCCAGTTTCATCGATTTCGGGTGAGTAGTTAATTAGATGAAAAATCGGAGGCCTTAGAACTTGAATGCACCTCGTACATATGGGGCTCATACTGGTTGCACCAACTTTCATCTTCAGCAGTAATCTTTGACAGAAATTTGAGATCAGTTCTGGCTCTATCCACTAGCTCAGCAGAAATTCTTCATCTTTCCTCTTTCTGTTCGTCTGTTAGTGTGTGAGGGACGAGTTTGGCATTAAGTTTCCATTTCCCTAAATATTTGGTAAAACCTTATGACACACATCACAATTCATGTTAAGTTCTTCTGATATCACACGCAAAATTACATGGCGTTCTTCTTGCGATAACTGCCTTACACGCTCCACGTTTGCATCTGTATGTGCTATAGAAGGGCAAACCACCTTTGGATTTGTCTTCCACTGATTCTCTGCCCTCACGAAACCTTTTGTGCGACTCGAAAACACGATTTCTTGTAAGTGCCTCGCCTGCATATTCTTGCTTAATGACTGTCCACGTTTCACTAGGGGTTTTCCTAAGCTTAACACAGAACTTAATGTTCACTAATGCTCACCTTCTACATCCACTGTATCAACGTAACTAATGTTCCAAGAACCCAAGCAATGTGTTGCTAAGCACAGCCCTGCCACCTAGTGAGTTTGCATGGAAACATGGCCAAGGTCATTTCAAGGATGCACACATATCACGTAACATAAAAGCAACATTTGCAGATTTTTAGTATTGCAAACTCAGAAATAAAAATTCCTGTTGTGGAACTTTTCCGTCGAATGAAGTAGTCCAGATGATCCACAGAAGATTCTAGAACAATTCAGGGAAGTGAATAATCTTGTAATCCCAAACATTAGCCTACCGAAAACAATATATAGTGACTAACGCTCTGGAAGAACGACTGACAAAGGTAGTAAATAACACCCATCTTGAATACACACAACAGTATACACATATTGTACAAGTGCTGTTATTCGGCAATCGCAAATTGACACACGCACTAAGAAAATACGTAAAAAGTATTGGCGCTTGGAAATGCAGTACACATATGGCACAAAGACACGGGGTAAAAAAAAAATAAAGCGTGATGACTGGGTGTTGTGCGATGTCCTTAGGTTAGTTAGGTTTAAGTAGTTCTAAGTTCTAGGGGACTGATGACCATAGATGTTCAGTCCCATAGTGCTCAGAGCCATTTGAACCATTTTTAAAAAATAAAAGTTTAAGAAACAAAATGTAGATGTAGGTGTAGAATGATGCACTGACACAAGACACCAGAGAGCAATGAACAGGACATTTCTACAGAAGATCTGATCACAGGAGGAGGAACAAAAAGCTTCGCCTGAAAGGGAAGGAGAAAGTGAAGTTAAAGATGAAGTTGCAAGGATATGCACCGGGTGAGATGATACAATGATACGACACTCGATTCACAATCAGGAGGACGGTGGTTAAAATCCCAGTCCAACAGTATAAATATAGGTTTTCCGTGGTTCCCAAAGGCAAATGACGAGATGGTTCTGCTGAAAAGTACACGATGCAGTCTAAGTTTGTACTCCAGCTCCAATGATCGCATTGTCGTTGGGAGGTTAAAACCTACACTTCCATCCTTTTTACCAATGTTATTCATGCATAGTAAGTCACTTATGTTCCAGTTGTGGGTAGCTGTCAGTTTCTGTACGAAGGGTCGATCCTCTGCAGACCGTCCAACATTTCACTACAATTTTCTGGCTTTTCGAGTATCCTATATGCACCATCACGGAGCTTCCAGCGCTATAAACCAGATTATTTATATAATTAATGAACATTAGAAGATATATCACACCTCCTCTACATCTGAAGCTTCTTTCACAACTAATGATTTACCGTTGATAATAAGGATGTGCTGAGCTGTATCCGTTAAGTCCTTAATTCAGAAAAAATATAATTCAATATTCGATAAGCTCCTGTTTAATTCGCTAGTTAATAATCTAGCACCGTATCGAAGGGGGTGGATTTTACGAGGTCGCCCAGATTTTCAATCTCGGAGAAGATAAAATACGAGGCGTACTCGGAAAGTAAGGTCCGATTAGGTGCGAAATGGAAACCACTGTGAAAATCCGATGGGACTTTGCACAGATGTGTTGGCAGTGTCTTTTAGAGTACCCGTCGATCACTTCACGACCCTCTTTTCAATTCAGAGTGCAAAGTGATCACATAGATATGCCTAAAACAACAGTGTCTCCCGCCAAGTATGTGGATCTGGTGAGAGATTTCGCCTGAAGCTATGCAGCCCACACAACATAAATATCATGCGTTTGTTTCTTCAAGACAATTTTCAGCCGTATTCTGCAGGGGCAATGAAGATGCTCCTGCAGCATTTTCGATAGGAAGTGTTTGATCACCCACAATGCAGCCCTTAATTGGCTCACATGAACCGCTGGCTAGGAAGACAACATTTTGGCACAAACAACGAAACGCAGACCAGCGTAGAGAATTGGCGGAAAGCACAGGCGGCTGCTTTCTGTGACGAGGGTACTGGAAAGTTTATGCATCGCCACGACAAATGTCTAAGTCGGAGCGGTGACTATTTAGAGAAGTACCTGGAAGGTGTGGCTAACTGTGACGAATAAAATTTTTTTTTATTTTCACTGTGGTTTTCATTTCGCGACCGATCGGACCTTACTTTCCGAACAGCCCTCGTATATTCCAAATTATGACTATAGAGTGACGTCGGTGATGTAGGCAAATAGCTATGCGCATCTTTCCGCAGTACGTTCTTGAAAATAGGAATTACTTGTCACTTTATCGAGTCACTTGTAAAGTTTCGTTTATAGCATCTCTATTTACTGAACTGCCTGTATCTATCTACATCTAAATCTACATTCATACGCCGCAAGCCACCACACGGTACGTTTCGGACGGTACGCTGTAACACTACCAGGCTTTCCTTTCCTGATCCCCTCGCAGATAGAGCGAAGGAAAAGCGACTGTCTATATGCCTCCGTATGAGCCCTAATTTCTCGTGTCTTATCTTCGTGGTCCCTACGCGAAATGTATGTTGGCGGCAGTAGGATAGTCCTGCAGTCAGCTTCAAATGCTGGTTCTCCAAACTTTCTCAACTGTGTTCTTCTAAATGAATGTCTCTCCCCTCCAATGATTCCCACTTGAGTATCCGAAGTATATCCATAACGCTTGCATGCTGATCGAACCTACCAGTAACAAATCTAGCAGCTCGCCTCTGAGTTGCTGCGATGTCTTCTTTCAATTCAGCCTGGTGCGGATCCCAAACATTCGAGTGTCCTATATGCGATCTCCTTTCCGGATGAACCACACTTTCCTAAAATTCTCCCAAAAAACTAAAGTCGACCATTCGTCTTCCCTACCACAGTTCTCACATGCTCGTTCCATTTCATATCGCTTCGGAGTGTTACGCTCAGATATTTAAACGACGTGGATGTTTCAAGCAAGACACTGCTAATGCTGTATCTGAAATTTACGGTTTTTTTTTCTTATTCATCCACATTAACTTATATTTTTCTACATTTAGAGCCAGCTACCATTCATCACACCAGCTAGAAATTTTTTCTAGGGCATCTTGTATCATCCTACAGCCACTGATCTTCGACATCTTCCTGTAAAACGCAGCATCATCGGCGGACAACTGCACATTGCTGCCACCCTGTCCGCCAGATCATTTATGTACATAAAACGTAGCAACGGTCCTAGCACATTTCCCTGGAGCACCCGTGTCTCCGATGAACACTCGCCGTTGAGGACAACGTACTGAGTTCTACTACTTAAGAAGTCTTCACGCCACTCACACATCTGGGAGCCTATTCCGTATGGCCGTACCTTCCTCCCATATCTTTCAGTTTTTAAGATTTCTTTTTTCTTTAAAACGGCGTCACCAGATCGTATTTTCTTCACTGCAGGAAAATGGCGAGGTCGTATGGCAAAGGCTAGGCATTCATCTAGTTATTCAGAGATAAAGTCATAGTTCGCAATATGAAGAAGAAGACAGCAGCAGTGACACAACTGCTCTATGACAGCAATTATACCCGAAAAACATCATCGTGAAACAGAATAATCTCCCACGAAAATAAACGGAAATACTACCGTAGCTGATGAGTGGGGTGTATGTACCGGGTGATCAAAAAGTCAGTATAAATTTGAACACTTAATAAACCGTGGAATAATGTAGATAGAGAGGTAAAAATTGACACACATGCTTGGAATGACATGGAGTTTTATTAGAACCAAAAAAAAACCATATTGCTAGACGCGTGAAAGATCTCTTGCGCGCGTCGTTTGGTGATGATCGTGTGCTCAGCCGCCACTTTCGTCATGCTTGGCCTCCCAGGTCCTCAGACCTCAGTCCGTGCGATTATTGGCTTTGGGGTTACCTGAAGTCGCAAGTGTATCGTGATCGACCGACATCTCTAGGGATGATGAAAGACAACATCCGACGCCAATTCACAACATTATTCCTCGACTACAACTATTACTGAGGAATGATGGTGGACATATTGAGCATTTCCTGTAAAGAACATCATCTTTGCTTTGTCTTACTTTGTTATGCTAATTATTGCTATTCTGATCAGATGAAGCGCCATCTGTCGGACATTTTTTGAATATTTGTATTTTTTGGGTTCTAATAAAACCCCATGTCATTCCAAGCATGTGTGTCAATTTGTACCTCTCTATCTACATTATTCCGTGATTTATTCAGTTTTCAAATTTATACTGACTTTTTGATCACCCGGTATATTGCAGTTTGGACCAAATCCTGGTTTTCATCAGATCAACGAGCAAACCCGTACTTCCGGTTCGTTGAAAGCTTTTCACATTGCCATCCTTCCACTCATATGTTCTTCTGTACGACTTTGTTTATCAACAAGGTTTTAATTTTGTTTAAATTTGGTTCAAATGGCTCTGAGCACTATGGGACTCAACATCTTAGGTTATAAGTCCCCTAGAACTTAGAACTACTTAAACCTAACTAACCTAAGGACATCACACACACCCATGCCCGAGGCAGGATTCGAACCTGCGACCGTAGCAGTCCCGCGGTTCCGGACTGCAGCGCCAGAACCGCTAGACCACCGCGGCCGGCTGTTTAAATTTGGGATGTTCTCCGTTCCTTCGTAGCAACTATCTAAAACTGCTTGTAAACTGAAGTCGGTGCTTTCCACACCTTACGGTCTTGTCCACACATACGTGCTTGAAACGTATTGTAGTACATTACTCTCTATTTTTGTGCATTCATACTTCATATGTGTAGCCCCAAAGATAAATATTGGTGTTGACTGCTCGGGTGATCTACAGTGTGGGTCTTGTCACATTTAGAAACAGAAATATTTGACTGCCTATCTTCAAACTTCCTGTAACATCCATAGTCGCTGAAGAGATAGCAACCTTATGGTCACTGTTAATTTCCCTTAAGGTTAATGAGTCAAGAATTTTGGGTGTTTTGTGTGCTGATCTGCATCTATACTCCGAAACTCACCTTGCACCGTGTGGCGGAGATCTAAGGTTGAATGTGAGTCGATTGGATCTCTGCAGTTGTTGTTACATTTGTTTATGGGATCGTATAGCATGCCCCTGTCGTTATTGTTCTAATCTTATCTCACATAGAAGAGGTGGGAGCTTGGATGATGGTTTAAACACCCAAACAATGAGTATTTATTTTATTTTATTTTATTTTAGTTACACGTCAATTTCAGTAAGACCAAATTGAGGAGCAAATCTCCAAGGTCATAGAACATGTCAGTATACGGAAATTACAACATAAAAGAACAGATAAAAATAAAATGTTTATGAACCCGAAAAAAGTCAGTCCATAAGTTTAAGTAAACGCAATCAACAATACAACAAGAATCAGCTCAATTTTTCAAGGAACTCCTCGACAGAATAGAAGGAGTGACACATGAGGAAGCTCTTCAGTCTCGATTTAAAAGCGCGTGGATTACTGCTGGGATTTTTTAATTCGAGCGGCAGCTTATTGAAAATGGATGCAGCAGTACACTGGACTCCTTTCGGCACAAGAGATAAGGAAGTCCGATCCTATTGCAGGTTTGATTTCTGCCGGATATTAACTTACTGAAAGCTGCTTATTCTTGGGTCTAAGCTAATATTGTTAACCAGAAATGACAGTAAGGAATATATATATTGAGAGTGCAATGTCAAAATACCCAGACTCGTGAACAAGTGTCGACAAGAGGTTCGTGAACTTACACCACTTATTGCCCGAACCGCCCGTTTCTGAGCCAAAAATATCCTTTTAGAAAGGGAGGAACTACCCAAAAATATAATACCGTACGACATAAGCGAATGAAAATAAGCAAAGTAGAGTAATTTTCGTGTCGAACGATCACTCACTTCAGATACCGTTCGAATAGCAAAAAAGGCAGCATTAAGTATTTGAACAAGATCCTGAACATGTGCTTTCTACGACAGTTTACCATCTGTCTGAACACCTAGAAGTTTGAACTGTTCGGTTTCACTAATCATTTGCCCATTCTGTGAAATCAAAACGTCAGCCAGAACGATGTGCGGTATCACATTACGCAGTGCTCTAGTACCCCATTTGCTGTTTGTAAGTTATGCCTGCGATGCTAGACACAAAAACAAACGAAGAAATCGTGGACACTGCATGCAGCATTGATATGTGACGGTGTACTAGAGATACTCCACTAAGAATTGTAACTTGAAGAAATATTTCTGTTGATTCGAGCTCAGCGCAAACCCGGAGTTCGGCCACCGGTTTCTTAAACATGTGGAATAAGCGGCAAAAAAAAAAGTTGCTTGATGCGCCTGTATTGCTTCAGTGTGGGTCGCATACCCACCAAAAAGATGGTTCAAATGGCTCTGAGCACTATGGGACTCAACTGCTGAGGTCATTAGTCCCCTAGAACTTAGAACTAGTTAAACCTAACTAACCTAAGGTCATCACAAACATCCATGCCCGAGGCAGGATTCGAACCTGCGACCGTAGCGGTCTTGCGGTTCCAGACTGCAGCGCCTTTAACCGCACGGCCACTTCGGCCGGCCCACACCCACCCGTGGAAGCATCGGTGCACATGAATTTCTCCTTGCCTTGCTCTGTGTGGGTTTTATCATTCCCAAATTACCATACAGATAGCTCCTCGTTGTTCGATTTAAGGAATTTAAAAAAGATAGACTTTAGTGGCTTTTATGAGAAATTGGAAGCAACAAAACGAACAAAATAAATCAGATGTGCATGCTTTAGTTGCGACCCTCTTCCACTATGCAGTTATGCATGTTGGGCAGTGTGAGCTCAACCAGGTTCCAGAAGACAAGACTTACCAATTCAGCCAAGTCCGAAAACTCAGCGTCAAAGGGAGCACTGGCGAGTCTCACACTTTAAAAAGTTAGTAGGCCTACTGCTTAACGAGGAGCAAACCCGTGAAGCTGCAATAATAGAGGCATACTGTAAACATGTGCGGGCTGACGAAACGGATTAAAACTGGATCAGAGTCTCCCCGGTGATGCCCTCACGAGTCAGTTCTCTCACCAACCGTCCATGATCATTTTCAAATAAGATGTTTAGAAGAATTTTCACGCGAATCCTTGGTCATCGCAGCCGTTTAAACGTCCTACAAGCAGGTGTCCTTGACCGAGAACCACATAAGCAACTGTGCCGCCCATTTGCTCCCTCTTCATTGTCCAAACTACCAGTCTGTACTTCGCTGCTGATGCGACTCTTCTATCAACAGGATGCTAAATTGTACTCTCCAACAGTTTCTGACATCTTGTAAAATGGAAAAAACGCCTCACTTTGCAAAATAAACCGAAACTAATTGGTGAGGAGAACAATCCTCCGTAGATAGTACAGGGGATAGGCAAAATAATGTAAACACCTGTACTTACTTGGGAATGGTTTATTAATAAGGGGTTGGACCCCCATTTGCCTGTAATACAACTGCGATTCTTCTTGGAATGCTGGCATATAATGATTGTATAGTCTCCAGCGAAATGTTATGCCACTCTTCGATCAGAACCTCTTCTAACTCCTGTAGTGACGAGGGACGTGGAAATCTGCTTCTGAGTCTGCGCTCCAATTCCGCCCACAAGGATTCGATCGTTTTCAAGTCTGGGGACTGTGTTGGCCAGGGATGACGCTGCAGTTCAGTTCCATGCTCCTCATACTAAGATTGTACTCTCATGGCTGTGTGAATTGGTGCATTATCGTCCTGAAATATGGCATCATTGTTGGGGAACAACATTTGGATCATGGGGTGCACCTGATCACCTAAAATGTTCACATAATCGTTGGCTGTAACACGGCCTTTGAGAGTAATCATGGGATCAGCAGAATACCATGATATGGCTGCACACAACATAATTGCACCTCCATGCTTAACCGTTCGAATTAAGCAATCAGGATTGTAGGCTTCTTTTGGCGTTCTCCAGACGTAAGCCTGGCCAGATGTTGGAAATAACGAAAATGTTGACTCGTCGGACCATATGACGTGTTTCCACTGAGCCGCTGTCCAGTATTTACGCTCCTGACACCATGTTTTACGCTTGTTTTCGTTGGTTGTCGTCACTAATGGTTTCGGTATAGCAGCTCATCCATGAATATCCGCTTTATGGACCTCTAGGCGGACAGTGTCGATAGATATGTGGTCTCTAAGATGGCTATTGAGCTCTGCAGTCACTTTAGCCTCCGTAGTTTTGTGTTGTTTTGACACAATTTGTGTTAGCGTACGACGATCTCTGTCATTTAGTTTCGATTTGCGCCCACTACTACGTTTATACTGTGATGTCTTTCCATGTTTTATGGTAGACTGCCATGACTGTTGAAACAGTTGCTCCTGAAACATTCAATAAGTTGGCTGTCTTGGTTACTGATGCTCCAGCTAATCGGGCCCCCACAATGTTCCCTCCTTGGAACTCTGTTAGGTCTTTCATTACACATCGATCTCTGTCTCTGAAAGCAAAACGAAGTGTGCACTACTCGTAAACAACCTGCACTGATGCCTAGTCCGTACTAAACACGTACAGTCCAGCGCGACAAGTGCCTTACCTGCGTTTTTGACCGTCGAACACAACCATCCCATTACTTCCACTCTTCACATTATTTTGCTTGTCCCCTGTAGTTCAGTGTACTTGAAGTACGTAATGTCAGCGCTGCGTCTTGTCATGTGTGGTGAGTGGCGCACACATTAACGAAGGAACACTGCATCGTAATTCGGAATAAAGCAGGCACTACACTATCGTATTTATCCGCCGACACAAGGCAAGCGATTTTCAAGTCATGTGTACGGGGATACACACAATGAATGTACGAGTACAGATCGTAGATACACGGTTGGCGACATATGGAAGTTTGCCTCTGGCCATGGGTCGTGCTCCGATAGTGTAATGGTAAGGTGACCGTTCGCAATATGCGGGAAATCCGGGTTTGAATCCCGGTCCGGCACAAATCTTCATTGTCGTCATTCAGTTTTACAGCTGATGGTAGTCCATATTCGCAACTGCGAACACATTTCACGTATACAGCTGAGATGCGTTCGCAATCCTCCTTCAATAACGTAGCAGCAAATATTGGCTATAGGCACGCGTAACTATTGGCCATCTTAGGTTTCACGATATCGCTGTCAGACCTATGGTTCGAATTTTTTGGCACAGTCTATGCAGACCTGGAGCAGGAAACTTTTGACACCTGGCTACGTTTCATTTAGACACGTCTCCAAACTGCCAGTGGCCCTACAATCCGGTAACTGGTTTCTCTGAGTTTTTAGAGTTGTCTTCTCTAACAGCGCTAACTATCGGCCAACTTTCTCACATGCGCTTTTCTACTATGTGCCATCGTCTCTGGTTTGCATAAGGTAGCACGGCTAAATATTTTATTGGTAACCACATATACAACGTTCAATAATTTATTTTGTTTTGCCAATTTATTGCCAACTTTTCCCAATTTTTTTTTTATAATGAGTGTAAACAAATTTTTAATCTTGGTGAACATCAGTATCAGATAGTTCGCTGACATAGCTGCTTTGTTTTGTAACGTGTCGAAACTAGGTAATTGCTTAAGTCTAGAACGACTTGTGCAAAATTCCCTTGTGGAGTTCAACTTGATCGCTTACGATCAGATATCTAGATGAAGTATTACACAGCGCTATGAGGCGCAGCACCTCATAAAATCATCAAAATAAATGGCAACGCGATTTACTAAGGAAATTCTAGGAAAATGATGAGCATCTGCCAAGGAGACAGCATGTAAGTGCTTCGTAATAGTTGTTGGTGACTTTAATTTACCCTCGATATGTTGGCGAAAATATATGTTTAATTCCGGAGGTACGCATAAAATATCATCCGAAACTGTGCTAAGCGATTCCTCTGAAAATTACTTCGAGCAGTTAGTTCATGAGCCCACGCGAATAGTAAATGGTTGTGAAAACACACTTGACCTCTTAGCAACAAATAATCCTGAGTTAATAAAGAGCATCAAAACCGATTCGGGGATTAGTGAACACAGGGTTGTCGTAGCGAGACTGAATATTGTAATCCCCAAATCCTCGAAAAATAAGTGAAAAATATACCTATTAAAAAAAGCAGATAAAAATTCACTTGACGCTTTCTTGAGAGACAATCTCCACTCACTATAAATTAATAATATAACTGTAGACCAGATGTGGCATAAATTCGAAGAAATAGTATCGACAGCAATATAAAGATTTATACCAAATAAATTAACGAACGACAGAGCTGATCCTCCTTGGTACACAGAACACTGTTGCAGAAACAACGAAATAGACATGCCAAATTTAAACACACGCAAAATCCCCAAGATTGACGATCTTTTAAAGAAGCTCGAAATTTAGCGTGGACTTCAATGCCAGATGCTTATAACAGTTTCCACAACGAAATTTTACCTCGAAACCTGGCAGAAAATCCAAAGAGATTCTGGTCGTATGTGAAGTATGTTAACGGCAAGAAACAATCAGTGCCTTCTCTGATCGATACCGATGGAATACAATCGACGACAGTGCTGCCAAAACAGAGTTACTAAGCACAGCCTTCCGAAATTCCTTCACCAAAGAAGACGAAGTAAATATTCCAAAATTCGAATCGAGAACAGCTGCCAACAAGAGTAACGTAGAAGTAAATATCCTTGGAGTAGTGAAACAACTTAATCACTTAATAAAAGCACGTCTTCTAGTCCAGACTCTATACCAATTATGTTCCTTTCGGAGTATGCTGATACATTTGCTCCATACTTAACAATCATATACAACCGGATTTCAGATCGATTCCGTATTTCTGGATTTCCGGAAGGCTTTTGACACTGTACCACACAAGCGGCTCGTAGTGAAATTGCGTGCTTATGGAATATCGCCTCAGTTTTGTGACTGTATTTGTGATTTCCTGTCAGAGAGGTCACAGTTCGTAGTAACTGACGGAAAGTGTTCGAGTAAAACGGAAGTGATTTCTGGCGTTCCCCAAGGTAGTGTTATAGGCCCTTTGCTGTTCCTTATCTTTATAAACGATTTGGGAGACAATCTGAGCAGCAGTCTTCGGTTGTTTGCAGATGACGCTGCCGTTTATCGACTAATAAAGTCCTCAGAAGATCAAAACAAACTGCAAAACGATTTAGAAAAGATATCTGAATGGTGCGAAAAGTGGCAGTTGACCCTAAATAACGAAAATTTTGAGGTCATCCACATGAGTGCTAAAAGGTACTCGTTTAACTTCGGTTACACGATAAATCAGTCTAATCTAAAAGCCGTAAATTCAACTAAATACCCAGGTATTACAATTACGAACAACTTAAATTGGAAGGAACACATAGATAATGTTATGGGGAAGGCTAACCAAAGACAGCGTTTTATTGGCAGGACACTTAGAAAATGTAACAGACCTACTAAGGAGACTGCCTACACTACTACCAGATAGGACTGACGGAGTACATCGAAAAAGTTCAAAGAAAGGCAGCACGTTTTGTATTATCTCGAAATATGGGAGGGAGTGTTACAGAAATGATACAGGATTTTGGGCAGGACATCATTAAAAGAAAGGCGTTTTTCGTTGCGACGGAATCTTCTCAAGAATTTCCAATCACCAACTTTCTTCTCTGAATGCGAAAATATTTTGTTGACACCGACCTACACAGGGAGGAACGATCACCACTATAAAATAAGGGAAATCAGAGCCCGTACGGAAAGTTGTAGGTGTTCGTTCTTTCCGCACGCTATACGTGATGGGAATAATAGAGAATTGTGAAAGTGGCTCGATGAACCCTCTGCCAGGCATTTAAATGCGATTTGCAGAATATCCATGTAGATGTAGATGTACGATCTGTTCATGATTACTGTTACAGTAAAGTGTGGGAACACACTGTCTTTAAGAAATTTGCTATAATGCAATAGGCCGGAAGTTCTGTCGTTTCCAGTTATATACAGGAAAAGGTAGAAGAAATTAGCTTTAGGAATCGTACAAACAGCTTTTCCTCGATCCGAGATTAAGCTTTAGCCTGTAACCTTCGGAACTTTTGGTGTAGTAACGTTACATACAAAGACCGCATCTATCGCTACGACACTGAACAATATTTGCGTCTGTGATTTCATGATAAAAAATAATTATATCGGAGTGACGACTTGCAAAACGGTCAACTCGTATTTCGTTGTTATCAAACCCCGACCATCCTTCTATCCTTTCATCAATGACTCCCGAAATTACTGATGGCGAATTTCACGATAGTTACCTTCTGATTAATACCAGTGTCATTAGTTTCTGATAACATCGTTATCGATGGAACGAAAAATCGAAAAAAATTAATCATTTCCTGCAATTAAGATACATATTACTGAAAATATGCTTTCATTTACAAGTTATTAGAATATTTAATATTGTAAATGTCAATTAGGATGGCTTTTGTTTTTCAAGATTAATTTTTTCTTTGTGTTCGCCCCCCTGCCCCCTTCAAATGGTTCAAATGGCTCTGAGCACTATGGGAAGTCATGACCCCTAAACTTAGAACTACTTAAACCTAACTAACCTAAGCACATCACAAACATCCAGGGCCGAGGCAGGATTCGAACCTGCAACCGTAAAAGCAGAGCGGTTCCAAACTATAGCGCCTAGAACCGCTCGGCCACACCGGAACGCCCCCCCCCCCCCCTTCTCCATGTATTTTTTCCACTGCACAAAACTGGTGTGATTTGTGCTCAACAGAAAAAGGGGAAGAGATGTCCCTGCATTTATTTTTATGCCAAAAAATATTTCACAAAAGCAGCTGGCAGCTGATTAACCAACACCTTTATTACTTTCTACTTATCTATAAATATTTCTGTATTAACTTCAATAATATAGTGTATAACACTTACATGTACAACGTTTTTCAGGCAAATATGATAATAATAATCGCGTTGTCTTTATCGACGGAAGACATAACGCCTATAAACATTGCCTTTCATAAATTCTTAATCTTCGATAACTTAGATTTTTGCAGCCAAAATACAATTAAGAATACTTTAATAAAGGCCCACAGATGGATTTCCATAATTTCCATAGTTTGTAACGTAACACTGGAATGCACACAAAATAGACTTAGCTCTTTTCTCATTTTCTCAGTGAGTGTGTGCAAAAAGAATTTTCGAAGATAGCATTTGAAAATTTATCCACGATCTGAAATTAAAGTGAGTGGTGGAAATTTTTTACAGAAACTTTCGCTACAGACTAGGATCAGCTCTCCGATGTATTCAGAACACTGTCTACAGCCTAGACGACTTGTAAGAACAGTTACTTTAAATGCTTTGTCACGGTGCCATTCAATGGTCGAGCTTACGAAAACTGCGTTCGCTCTCGTCTGGAAGCGTGGGCGCGGCTGTACTCCTCAGGTTTAACGTTGTCCGGAGGCGTTTAATTAGTGGCCCTTTAGTAGCTTATTTGAGTGAAGAGGCAGCCACAGGCGGCATTTATAGCTAAGTCGTGTCTATATATGTGACACTAGGTAATCCGATGCCACGGGGGATTATTTTGTTGCGGCTGCGCGCTGGTCCTAGCAGTGACACGGGCGCCCCGGCGTTTCGCAGCACGCACGACGGGGGAGGGGAACAAGCGGAAACGAATGCATTCCGAGCAACACTACTGGCCGCTTCTTCCTTAAAAGAGGCTTCTTCCTCTAAAGAGCGACAGAGCGGAACGAAGTAATCGCATGAAGATAGGAAATAAAATCAAAACTTTGCATCTTAAGTGATTTTACACGGTAAACAGTTCCGGAAGAGTTCATCGACTATCTGGCAGAGCCCATGTCACACCGCGCTAAATCTTTCGCAAGGTTAGATAGAAAATAATATTGCCGCAATTAGCGACCGACTGCGATATCAGAAATGTAAAATATAAACTATCGTGAAAAAAATAGTGAACACAACGCTAACTCTGAATATTAACTGAAACAAATGATAAAGCGCAGAGCTCTAATATTTCACAGAGTTTGATGGTGCAGTGATCAGACACTGGATTCGCATTCGGGAGGCCGATGGTTCAACCCTCGGTCGGTGATCTAGAGTTAGATGGCAAAGACTCCATTCACATGCAAAACAAGCGCATGTGGCTCACTTTAGTGATCGATGACTACCCAAAGCTGAAGGTTGGCTGAGACATAACTGAAGGCGTGAGGACGAACACTGAGCACGCTACAAGAGGAGAAGACTGTTGGTGTAATCGACAAACCGCCAATACTTATTGTTCATTATTAACAAAATCCACTAACTGCTGAAGATAGAGGTGTCCGGGAAACGATGTATATTTCCGATGTCTCAGACTATGAAAACACTACTGCATCAATATATACAAAAACTACTGATATTTGTAGCGTCAGATGGTCATCCCTCGAAAGTACAAGATGATCTACGTAGTGCCATTCAAAGTCTGAAAAAGGTTGAGAAAGGTGAACAGTCGTTTTTCACACACGATCCTGAGTTCTTTATGATACTTTACTCATTGCATTGGCAGCTCTAAGTGCACAGATCGAGAAGACCAGTATTCAAACAGTTTTCACGACATCAGAGAGCCGGTCGTTGTGGCAGAGCGGTTCTAGGCGCTTCAGCCTGGAACGGCGCGACCGCTACGGTCGCAGGTTCGAAGCCTGTCTCGGGCATGGATGTGTGTGATGTCCTTAGGTTAGTTAGGTTTAAGTAGTTCTAAGTTCTAGGGGACTGATGACCTCAGATGTTAAGTCCCATAGTGCTCAGAGCCATTTGAACCATTTTGACATCAGAGAAACTTTCGTGCTCACCAGTTTTCCAGAATACCATTACGATTGATCAAGGAATGGGGCAAGACCAGCTAGTGTGTTTACTAGCTTCTTAACGAAATTTGTGACTGGGCTGAGAATGTCTTAATAAGGAGGACACAGTATCTTATACTGCATGGAAATAACTGGCAGATGTAGATGTATCTTCAAGCGTGCCCCGTGGAAGTATGTTGGGACCCTTGCTCTTGATGCTGTGCATTAATGACCTGGCAGGCGACATTAACAATAATCTCGTACTATTCGCAGACGACGCAGTTATCCATAATGATGTACTGTCTGATAAAAACTG
The DNA here is from genome assembly GCF_023898315.1 of Schistocerca nitens. Lineage (NCBI taxonomy): Eukaryota > Metazoa > Arthropoda > Insecta > Orthoptera > Acrididae > Schistocerca > Schistocerca nitens. The sequence goes on along the minus strand of NC_064616.1, from coordinate 800,826,329 downwards.
TAAAAACATTCTCTCATACCTTCATAATATTTCAAAGTGGTGCCAAGTTTGGTAATCTGCTTTAAATGATAAGGAAACCTAAAATTTTGCACTTCACAAAGCTCAGAACTTAGTATCCTAAGTTTGTAAATCACTGAACTGAATTATACACTGTCCAGTCACATTAATGTGACCACTTGTCAAAATCCGGAATGACGGTGGATTCATGGCGCGAAGAGCCCGATCGAGGTAGTCCCACAGATTCAATTGGGATTAAACCCGGGGAGTTCTTCGAACCACGCACGCCAAGTGCGAGCTGTGTGACACGTTGCATTGTCCTGTTTGTGGATACCAACGTGCCGGGGAAAAACAAACAGCATGTAGGAGTGGACATAGTCTCCAAGGATACATGCATGCTTGCATTGATCCACTGTGCCACTTACAATGGCGAGATTATCCAGGAAATGCCACGAAAACATTCCCCGTACAACACCTGTTGCAGGGTGTTTGCTTTCAAACATTTAGAGACGTAAACGCCACCGGCAGTATGTCCGATGGAGCATAAAACGTAATTCAATTGAAAAGGTCACCTGTTGCCACTCAGTGGACGTCCAGTTCCGGTGCTGGAGTGCAAATTCCATCCATCGTCGCCGATGAACAGCAGTCAGCAGTACATGGTTCAAATGGCTCTGAGCACTATGGGACTTAACATCTGTGGTCATCAGTCCCCTAGAATTTAGAACTACTTAAACCCAACTAACCTAAGGACATCACACACATCCATGCCCGAGGCAGGATTCGAACCTGCGACCGTAGCGGTCACGCGGTTCCAGACTGAAGCGCCTAGAACCGCACGGCCACACACGCCGGCAGCAGTACATGAACCAGGTGCCTGCTGCAGAGGCCCATACGCAACAACATCCGCTGAACGGTCGTTAAGGAAACGCTGTTGGTATCTCATTGGTTCATCTGGGCTGCCTCGCTAAAGAGCTGTACCTCTATTCGCCCGTACACATTTCCGCCGCCGGCGTTCAGCCCTGTCAGCTAATGAAATGATAATTAAATCAAGACCCTAAGCTGTCGGCAGGCGTTGATATACATCAAAGCGGACAGTTAAAAATGTTTGTCCTGACAGGGATTCGAACCCGGGATCTCCTGCTTACATGGTAGATGCTCTACCCATTTATTTTTATTATCATTTTTTTTAAATCTCATTTTGTTCGCTTTCGTTCTTTGCATCTGCTCGGGGCGGACGTCGTAGTACATCCGTTTAAGCTCGTTGTTGATCGATTAACTCAGTTTGTTTATTACAGAGGGCAGCTAATCCTCTGACCGAACACGCTGAGCTACCGTTCCGGCACCCAGTAAAGCCACCGAGGGCGCAGAGGATAGTGCGACTGCAGGGATTTATCCCTTGCACGCTCCCCGTGAGACCCACATTCCCAACTTAATGTCCACACACCACATTCGTAGTGCCCCTGCCAATTACACACATAACTCGCGACAGACATTCTTACTGTAAGAGTTCCCTTAACTATATGAATATTGTATCTGTTCTTTCGGACATGTCCGAAAGAACAGATACCATCTTCATATCCTGTCAACTAAGGCTCGTGGTGCACCACAGTCGGCTCGACGCAGGGTTTGGATAACGCCATTTTGCCACGCACGGTATACTTTGAGCACGGAGGCACGCGAGCAGCTAACAAACTCGGCCATTTCGTAAATTCTTCCACCCTTGGCTCGAAAGCCAATAATCATGTCCTTTTGTACGCCAGATAAGTGTCTCAGATTCCGCCTTACGATAATAATCGCATTGTTTTCCACGTTCCCCCGACACACTGTATATACCCTCCACTGCTAGTGCTGCCACCTGCCATCTGTGAGTGGTTATTCCACGTTGAAGTTTAACATAGGCGCTGGTCACATTAATGTGACTGGACGGTGTAATATTAGCAATATCGTTCACACAAAGAACTGCTGGCAAATATACAGAATGTTACAGATAATGTGTTTCTCTCTGTAACTTACAAAAAATAAGTGCATGAATATTTATATATATAGGAAAATGAAAGAAACGTTACTCTCTCGTAGATGTCTAGTTGTGGAGTCACTGAGCGACTAACTTCCTCGATGCGCTGTTTGAAGTCTGAAACCACTGTTTCCTTTTTTCTTATTGGTGAGTACACAAATAGAGCCTCAATAAACTTTATGACCCGATTAAATTTTTATAGCTATCTACCATTGCAAAGGACATGTTAAGAAATTCTTCTTCCTTCCCACATACTGCTAAACACTGCTCTGACGCAAATGTTAAAACCTATCTGCTCGTCACTTAGTTTCTCGAAATGACTTTTTTTTTAATTTTAACTTCTTTTAAAGATTGTACTCTTTTTGCCTACGCTACCCTTAAAAATACTGGTTTCACTCCAATAACTACTAGCATTTTACCATTTACCAGTGGTCATACCCCTCCCCCTCCACAACTACCATTACGTTTTTCGCTATTGAATCACAGTTGAGGTGAAGGTCATATTTAGAGCAGTTTCAGCTACTGCTAGATTTATACAATACGCAACAATATATCCATTAACCACCTCTCTTTTGACTTGATCGTCCTTAATCTTTCCGTAATTTAGCTGCTTTACCTAGTTCATCCCGAATTCCAGCGATCTTCCCCTTTTGTTCCACCGTGTTTCTACACCTACAGAATATTCTATAAAATCACTGAAGTGTCTCATTTACTTTCTTTTTTCGCATGCCAGTAAAGTCGCCTCAATGAAAAGGTCTAAAATTATCACATCATGACCCGGAGCTGGGAATCCTATGGCACGAAAAAGATATCCCACACGTGAATATTTTATTTATAAAACAAGCTGAAAGTCACTTTTCAATGAAAAGGATATCTTGTATACAAAATTAGGTGTAAACTCGACAGTTTATGTAGATTTTCCGAGTGATAGTATTTAACTTTACACAAACTTCACTAAATGTGTAGCAGATAGTTTAGACATTAAGATTATTTAATTATACCGAAATCATAGCAGTTACATGAACAATGTATCTGTTCAACATGCCAAACATGTAAACAAAGGTAGACGCAGATGACATGATGTCCTGCCTCTTCGAACTTTGTTTAATGGTTCAAATGGCTCTGAGCACTATGGGACTTAACATCTATGGTCATCAGTCCCCTAGAACTTAGAACTACTTAAACCTAACTAACCTAAGGACAGCACACAACACCCAGCCATCACGAGGCAGAGAAAATCCCTGACCCCGCCGGGAATCGAACCCGGGAACCCGGGCGTGGGAAGCGAGAACGCTACCGCACGACCACGAGATGCGGGCTTTGTTTAATGATCATAGAAAAGTGAAACCCTCAATATGACATTTGGACTATACTTACTACTAAGGTATGCTTTAAGGTATGCTAGTAAGGAGGACGTTAAGTGTATTTTTAACGTATCCATTTCGTTCCTGGCTTTTCATATGCAGTTGTATTACTTTTGTAAAAACAATCCAACATTTGATATAATGCATCCTTTTGTAGTCAACCATGATAATAGATTCCGTTTTATTCAGTCATATCATAAGAGATTTTGGGCAGTTAATAGTCCCACGTGTGAGTTGAAGAAGTTTCGACTTTTATATCGTGGTTGGGCCGATCGTGTTGTTGAATGGTGGAATGGAGGTATAGTGTAAATAGTAACAATACTAACTTGTCTCGCCTGCCGCAGGCTGCTAAATTTGATCCTTGTGTCTGAGTGTTAGCAATGCTGCCATCCATATAAAGATTGGATTTAACACCATAGTGCTTTCCTAGGAATTAAATATTGGACTAGGTAGGCCTCTAAAATGACTCAAGCTAAGTTTTAGTCCCTATGATCCACTGAGAATCAAACTTGGAATCTCTTGAACTGTAATCTGACGTTTATTTGATTAGCCAAGGGTCACAGAATATTAAAAGGTACCAGAGAGAGAAATTTTAAATGTCAAGTATACATCGAGAACGTAAGTTATTTTATCTAAAAAATACACAGACGCAAAAAAGATCGTAACACCAAGAAAGAGTTGTGTTACATAAATGGAAGTTGGTAGGCGTGTTTCTGCATCTGAAAGATGGTCTACTGAAATCTCACACCGGTCGCGTAAGTGTAGCGCTAGTAGCGTCACTATGAGGATGCAAATCAGATTTGCTATAAATACACGCCTTAACGGTCGTCAGCGTCAGTTACCTTTAAGCTTGGACATGGTGAGTCGATACCAGTCAAGAATGCTTTTAAGGCGACAAAGACGTCATTACCAACACCCTCGTGTGTTTGAACGAGGTCGTGTAATAGAACTACGAGAAGCTGGATGTTCCTTCTACGATACTGCAGAAAGACTTGACAAAAATGTAGCCGCTGTACATGAATGCTGGCTGCGGAGATCGCGAGAATGTGCGGTCACAAGGAGACCGGGCTCCAGACTTCCGACAGGAAAGACCATCGTGTTGGACTTATGGCTCTGGAGTTTCGTGCTGCATCTACAGCAGCAATGAGAGCAGCAGTTGTCACCACAGTGACACAAAGAACTGTTGCAAATCGGTTACTTCAAGGCTGTGTGCGATTTGTGCTTTTACCAGTTGGGGGGGGGGGGGGGAGGATGTCTTAGGGGGTTAGTACAATTACGTATGTTTCTAACTTGGACCGTGGCGTTACCCATGGTTAAACAGTTATTTATAAATAGACGTTAATGCCGAAACTCACTATTCACGCGTATGCACTATCAGAAAAGCTATCCCTTGTTATATCTTTAAAAGTACATTATTGGTAAAGTTTATTTACAAAATCATCTACATACAGGTATACGATGGGAATTCAAAAAGTAAAGCACATTTGTGAAAAGCTGTACTTATTCTGATGATAGAAAACTGAAACATGCGTTATTTTTCTATGTAACCTCCCTAGACTTCAATGCAGTTTTCCTGATGTTTTATGAGTTTTTTTTTCATCAGAAAATACGTTTTTCGGTTGCATCTGTAACCAATTTTGCACCGCAGCAATGACGTCTTCATCACTTACTAATCTTCTTCCCTGTAGCGCTTCCGTTAAGAGTCCAAACATGTGAAAATCACTCGGAGCCAGGTCTGTACTGTATGGTGGATGTTCCAGCACCTCGAATCTCAACTCCTTTATTGCGTCGGCTGTCCGTTTGGCTGAATGTGGGCGAACGTTATCTTGCTGCAGGATGACTCCTCTTCACAGTTTTCTACGACGTTTGGATCTGATTGCAGGTTTTAGTTTCGTACGCAACACATCACATCCACCATAAAATACAGACCTAGCTCTAAAGCTTCGTTTACGCTGGGGCGACGTCTTGCAACATTGTGGCATGCTACGGAAATGTGGCGTGCGTCGTCTTGTAGCATGCTACAACAGGCAACATCTGGTGGCGTATGTTGCATGCGGCAGGTTAATTTATACCAAAGCAACAGAATTTGTGCCACACGTGTGTCGGTCTTGCAGTATAAAGGATGATAAAGTATCGCAGCGGCGGCCTACTTGGTACTTGCACGTGCAGCTAACAACGGAAATGAAAACCAAAGGAAAATAAAACGATGGTGGAAGAGAAGAGTATTTAAAGAAGGTCCACGAAATAGTATCCTAGGAATTAGAAGCAGACGATGGTGCGTTTTTTAGTAATGTGTGCTTTCGTCCCAGGCGCGTTAGTCCGTGCCATACCGTTGCCAAAAGGTGGCCTAACGGTGAATGTTCGCACGGGTACCGGGCCGGTCACCACCCTGTGTCAGGGCCCGGGGTGGGACTTTCAGCCACCAGCTCACCCAACTCTGCGGTACGTCTGCTGCGGTATGACTGCCACACAACTTCCCTCGCAAGCTAGCAAGTAAACGGATTACGACGCACCTTAGACGAAAGCAACAATGACAACATGAGAATGATGATTTGGTTCTAAATGTTTTGAAATGCTTAACTGCTACATAACACTTTTTCAAAATTAATAAGCAAACATATTAATAGTATTAATAGTAAGACTACGAGGTGTGGCTAGAAAAAAACCGGACTAGTACTGGTGAAACAATAAAACGAATGCAATAAGGCTGAAAGTCGCGTGGCCTGTCACGTGACTCTCGCTCCGCCTACTGCTCGAGTTTCATCTGCCTCCTGCACTCAGTCTGCCCGTGGCGTCTGTTTTAAGTAGTTGACGTTTTGTCTGTGCGTCGGAAAATGTTGAGTGTACAGAAAGAACAGCGTGTTAACATCAAATTTTGTTTCAAACTAGGAAAAACTGCAAGTGAAACGTTTGTAATGTTACAACAAGTGTACGGCGATGATTGTTTATCGCGAACACAAGTGTTTGAGTGGTTTAAACGATTTAAAGATGGCCGCGAAGACACCAGTGATGACACTCGCACTGGCAGACCATTGTCAGCAAAAACTGATGCAAACATTGAAAAAATCGGTAAACTTGTTCGACACTTTCCTTGTCAACTCCTGTTAACTCAGACACTGCTCTGATTGTTAAACGGCGATCTTGTCGAACAAGTTTACCGATTTTTTCAATGTTTGCATCAGTTTTTGCTGACAATGGTCTGCTAGTGTGAGTGTCATCACTGGTGTCTTCGCGGCCATCTTTAAATCGTTTAAACCACTCAAACACTTGTGTTCGCGATAAACAATCATCGCCGTACACTTGTTGTAACATTACAAACGTTTCACTTGCAGTTTTTCCTAGTTTGAAACAAAATTTGATGTTAACACGCTGTTCTTTCTGTACACTCAACATTTTCCGACGCACAGACAAAACGTCAACTAATTAAAACAGACGCCACGGGCAGACTGAGTGCAGGAGGCAGATGAAACTCGAGCAGTAGGCGGAGCGAGAGTCACGTGACAGGCCACGCGACTTTCAGCCTTATTGCATTCGTTTTATTGTTTCACCAGTACTAGTCCGGTTTTTTTCTAGCCACACCTCGTATATTAAAAACTTTCAGTGTTCAGCTCCACAAATTTAAATTATATGTAAAGTTTTACTCCAGTGCGTGGGAAATAAACATCCCAGGTTGGGATGCATAAACTAAAGCCAGAGGAGGGGATGGTCTGATGCAGAGGGGGGAAATCCCCCCCATCCCCCCCTGCAAATCGCACACTGCTTCAAGGACAGCTCCGACCCAGACGCCCCACAGTGTGCATTCTACTGACCCCAAACCATAGCCATTTACGACTTCAGTGTTGTCGAGCGAGAGCTCATTGGGAGGCAGAGTGGAGGCCCGTTGCGTTTTCTGATGAAAAATGGTTCTGCCTCGGAGCCAGTGATGGCAGTGCGTTGGCTACAAGGAGGCCAGTTGAGGGCCTGCAGCCGACCTGTCTGCCTGCTAGACACTCTGGACCTAAGCCTGGAGTGCTATCTCGTATGACAGCAAGAGCCCTCTCTTGGTCATCCTAGGCAACCTAGTTGCAAATTTGTATGTCAGTCTGGTGATTTGACTTGTGCTGGCATTTATGATCAGCATTCCAGGGGGCGTTTCCCAACACGATGACGCTCGCCCACATACCGCTGTTGTAGCCCAACATGCTCTGCAGAGTGTAGACACGTTGCCTTGGCCTGCTCAGTCACCAGATCTGTCTCCAGGCGAGCACATATAGGACATCATCGGACGACAACTCCAAAGTCATCCAGAAACATGATTAACCGTCCCTGTATTTACCGACTAAGTGTAACAGGCACGGAACTCCATCCCACAAACTGACATTCGGCACCTGTACAGCACAACGCAACATTCCGGCGGTTACACCGGTTATTAATGTACCAGAATTTCACATCTGCAATGGCTTACTTGGCGCTTACATTAGCTTGTGATGTTGCATTGTTAACACATTGACTGCCATGGTATAGTTGGGTTACCAACTCCTTGGGGCCATTTACTTTTTTTCAATATCCTGCTTTAGTTTGCTCCAAGTAAACTTGTTAAGTGCAAATAAAGAAAATATTGCATTTTAGTACCTTTTTTTAAATTTTTTGTGTGAGTTACATATGATTCACATGGCCCCAGAGTAAAGGTATCAGGTGTGTCATTTGCTATGTCGCTAATAATTTTAGGTTTGTACTGCTGTCAGTATTTCATTCCACAGCATTATTTGTGTACAGTTCCATTATTTCTTTCCTGTATTGTCACTACAGTCTTTATTCAGTGTTGTAACAACACTGAAATGTTTGCTCCGTAACAAAGTGATATTGTGGCAGAAGAAAATGTCTCGTAGAAGTTATGAAGATGAACAAAGTCATGCACAGCAGCTTTTAGATAAAGTTATGGACGTAAGTGATGACGATTCTGCGTCTTTATTTGATGATAGCTCAGACGAATTTTTACCAGAGGAGACCGGAAGCAAAACCGGAAGTTCTGATGATGGAATCACATCATTGAAGGTAGGAAGAAGAGTTTTGTGTCCACATTCAGTCAAAGAACCAGACTTCACAGCTGTAAAATCCAGGCATCAAAGCACTTCTAACCGTGTTAGTGCCATAACTACTGCAGTTGATTCAGGTTCAATTGAAGTAAGTATAATATCAGAAAGTTCTGAAGATGAAGATGACACACTTAGAACAAATTCTAATGAAATTGTCCGGGGGCCAATTACGGGTAAACATATGAAAAACTTTAGATTTATTCATTCCAGTTCTGATGTAAATGCTTGTGTTGCACTAACTCTCGAAGGCAAGACACCATACGATTTCTTCAAATATTTTGTAACTGATGAAATTTTAGAATGTGTGACTCAACAAACTAATTTGTACGCAGAACAAGTCTTAAAAAGTCATTCAGTAACTGTTAATTCACGACTGAAAAAGTGAACTGATGTCAGCAAAACTGAAATTGAACAGTTTTTAGGATTTTTGTTATGGATGTCACTAAATGTAAAACAGAGGATGGCAAATTACCGGTCAAGAAATATGCTCTATCACAAGAGTTTAAAAAATGTTACGTCACGCAATCGTTTTGAACTGCTTTTACGTATGTGCATTTTTCCGATAACAACTAGTGGTCACCGGCAAACCGCTTATTCAAAATTCAACCTCTTATTGATAAATTACTGCAGAGATTTCAAAGTGCAGTTGTGCCGGAGAAAGAAGTTTGCATTGACGAAACACTTGTGCCATTTCGAGGAAGACTAAGTTTCATTCAGTATATAAAGAATAAGCGCCATAAATTCGAAATTTAAATTGTTCATATTTAGTCTAAAGGGTGGCTACACCTGCAATACGGTTCCAGGCGCATCAGTCTGGAACCGCGCGACCGCTACGGTCGCAGGTTCGAATCCTGCCTCGGGCATGGATGTGTGTGATGTCCTTAGGTTAGTTAGGTTTAAGTAGTTCTAAGTTCTAGGGGACTGATGACCACAGATGTTAAATCCCATAGTGCTCAGAGCCATTTGAACCATTTTTGAACCACACCTGGAATATGAAAGTTTACCGCGGGAAGAGTGCGAATCCTAGTGTTCCTCTTGCCACTTCTGTTGTTATGAGCCTTATGAGTTGATTACTAAATGAGGGCAGAATCTTATATACAGACAATTTTTACACACGTGTTCATCTAGCACAGCAGCTTCTTGAACAATGAATACATTTAGTTGGTACTCTAAGATCAAACACAAAACTGAATCCTCAAGATCTTGTACAGGCAAAAATGAAGAAGGGGGAAAACAAAGCAGAGGAAAGCACCATAGGTGTAGCAGTACTGAAATGGAAAGATAAGAGGAATGTTCTGATACTGAGTACTGTTCATGGAGAAGAAGAAGTAGAAATTCAAAACAGGAAGGGTACAAAGAAAAAACCAGCAATGATAATTGACTATAATCAGTCAAAGTCTTTTATAGATCTTTCGGACCGAATTAAGTCGTACTCGCATTGTCTAAGGCGGGGTGTGAAATGCTACAGGAAGCTTGCAGTTGAATTGTTGACAGGGTCAGCACTGGTAAATGCTCATGTGATTTACCGATACATCAACAACAAGAAGATCTCAATCACAGAATTCAAAGAGGAAGTGACTTTGAGACTACTCCATACAGAAGATGCCGATTATCCTGAGACATCTCTCACCAAAGCCACCGCGTTACCTGCAGATTGTGCACTTGTGAACAAGGGAGCAGCCAGACGTAGGTGTACATCGTCTACGAAAAAATGAAGAATGAATTTTGACGAGAGCAAGCTGTCAAGAAATGCAAACAAAGTGCATGGAAATGTAAGAATTGTGACTCATATTTTGCGTAGAGTATTTTTTCATAAAGCACAGTGCATACAGGTGTTAGAGAAACAAAGTGGAATGACCCAAATTTTTCAGTTTCATTGTTGTTGTAATTAGAGTTGGAGAATGTAAATAAAACTGTATGTGATTTGCAATCTACTGTGTTCAATTGGGTTCAATTGGCTCTGAGCACTATGGGACTCAACTGCTGAGGTCATTAGTCCCCTAGAACTGAGAACTAGTTAAACCTAACTAACCTAAGGACATCACAAACATCCATGCCCGAGGCAGGATTCGAACCTGCGACCGTAGACTACTGTGTAAGTAATATGTCAAACTAAGTAATAAATGAATAATAAACAGAAGAAAAGTCCATTACGACTGAACCATGAGAGTTAATATAACTCACGAATTCAAATGTCAATAACTACTCTTGAGCTCTTGAAAACCGAAGGCCACGAACATGATAAGTTACTGGGGCCATAACCTACTATAACACTGAGTCACAACACGCTCCTGTGAGTTACAGCTGCACCACGGAGCTTTAAATGGAAAAATGTCCGTGAGTTGTATTTACTTCACGTGGCCCGAAGAGAACACTTCCTGTGAGTTATATTTAACTCACGTGGCAGTTAATGTGTTTTCACTTAAATATGTTACCTACGCAAATGTATTCAAATGGTTCAAATGGCTCTGAGAACTATGGGACTTAACATCTGTGGTCATCAGTCCCCTAGAACTTAGAACTACTTAAACCTAACTAACCTAAGGACATCACACACATCCATGCTCGAGGCAGGATTCGAACCTGCGACCGTGGCGGTCACGCGGTTCCAGACTGAAGCGCCTAGAACCGCACGGCCACACTGGCCGGCGCAAATGTATTCCCTAAATTTCATTAATCTGCGTTAGTTCCTTTTTGGTATTGCGATTTTTTTCCATCAGTGCACTTAGGTCGTCACTGATTTTACAAACCAAGCATCCATCGAGATCCAGAGCATCTTTGCCATGCTGATGGATAATTTCACTGTTCAGACGGGTAGAGAAAAGAAGATACGGTACGACAATTTCCAGTATGTGAAACAGCTAACCTCAATGGCCTGGTGGACAACGGTAAACCTTTTTCATTTAAAGTGAACTCTGCGCGGTGCAGACTCCTCCGAAACATAAAACTTGAAACATCTGCTATTCGAGATCACATGTGTACCAAATACACGTCGGAACCATAGAAGTGAAATAGCACAAAAAATTTTGAGTACGGGAACCCTAAAATCCGTAAGTAGGCCTAGATTTCTCCATCTATAAATTAAGAAAGCTAAATAATAATAATAAACGGGAACAAATTTCATACCAGCAGACTAAAAGGACGATACAAGTTCAGGGAACACCCAAGTCAGCATAAAGACGCAAATTAGCAACCTATGAACAACTGAAGCAGCTTGAAACCTGAACAGAGTACACAGTCACACATACGGGAGACAGAGAATTTGAGGGCGAAGAACCTGTTGTTAAAAATTTAGTAAAGTAATGATAAGGAGGCCGAAGAGGATGGAACAAGGCCAAAAGTAAAGAAGACTATTGCCTCCATGAATATGTGTATGTACGGAAAGCCGTTAGACTGAGTGATTGAAGAATCACTTCATAAATAACGTTCACTAGTTACATAATTTTGCTCATAGCTGTAGTTCAGTTGCTGCAGAATATTTCCAAAAAGATAAAAAGTCAGTCGTCAGCTGCATAGGAAAACCTTTACTTGGTTAACTTTACCGGTTTCGACAGTTTATACTGAACCAGCATTTGAGGCTGACTGCAGTACAATTTTACTGCCTCCGACTTACATTTCGCGGAAAGACCACAAAGATAAGATAAGAGAGATTAGGGCTCGTGCAGAGGCATATAGCCAGTCATTTTTCCCTCGTTCTGTTTGGGAGTGGAACAGGGAGAGAAGATGCTAGTTGTGGTACGAGGTACCCTCCGCCACGCACCGTATGGTGGATTGCGGAGTATGTATGTAGATGTAGATGTAGATTTTCAGAAGTGAAATAGAGTCAAATCATTGGCAAGCCAAAGTCAAAATAAGAATCGGACGGTGGTGTCCTTTGCTACAGAGTCAATCAATTTGGTGGTTGACTTTTCTCGCACATACTATGTACGATGGGAAATTTCACAGTTAATTACTTGCCACTTATCGTATCATATGTTCTTGGAGATGTTTTATTGACTCTGTAGCAAAGCATACTAACGTCCGATTCTTATTTTGGCGTTAGCTTGACAATGATTTGAGCCTATTTCACTTCTGAAGATGATACAATAAACTATCGAAACCGATAAAGTGGCCGGCAAGTGTGGCCGAGAGGTTCTAGGCGCTTCAGTCTGGAACCGCGCGACAGCTGCGGTCGCAGGTTCGAATCTTGCCTCGGGCATGGATATGTGTGATGTCCTTAGGTTAGTTAGGTTTAAGTAGTTCTAAGTTCTGGGGGACTGATGACCTCAGATGTTAAGTCCCATAGTGCTCAGAGCCATTTGAACCATTTTGAACCGATAAAGTGAACCAAATAAAGGTTTTCTTGTGCAGCTGACGACTGACTTTTTATCTTTATGGTCACAAAAATATCTGGTTCCAAAATGAATAAAACGAAAATGTCTTCCAAACCTGTAAAACGCACACGGAAATACACGGAACCCTGAATAAGCTTGCCACAGCATAAGGGAGGAAGAGGGAGGAGGTGAATTTAGAGGACGGTTAATGATTAAGTCAGGGAAGTGTGCGATCTAAGCAAAACACGTAAAACTGTACCTTCCAAAATAAGTCTTATTATTCATCCCAGAACTTGCCACACAACGTGGAGTAAAGATCAGCAAGCAGTCGAAGACCTCAATAACAATACAGCCTTTAGAGAAGATTTAATTACAGGTGAATAGCGTAGGTACACAGGCAATGGAGTAACAGGCATCTTACCTTAACTTGTACAAGTTCTCCGTATTGAACAGAGAATCTGGGGAGGGTGAAACACAGCTCTCATCCACACTCTACAGAACAGGTTGGAACATTTGTGCCCTCTATAAGATCAAACTTTTTATCCCCATGCTACTGAAAATATTGGAAATATACTCAGAATAAAAGGAGATTCTGCACAATTTTTAGAAGATGTCTCCGTTCTTCTGGACGTTTCTGAACAATCGAAAAATCAGGATTAAATAACACATATGCTGTGACAAAGAGATGTACTTCGCTGTCTGTGTAAACATTTACAGCTTGTGTATAGTTTACTACAAATTGTTCGTATATTATAACGAATACGGTACTTTTTTAGTTTAATATGTTTTGTACCTGAACTGAGGCCCCAAAACTTTTCGCTCGTGGTAAAAAGGAATAGAAACGTGCAAAGTAAACAAGACTTAATTGCTCACGGCATACAATGTTTTGAACGTTAAGGTATCTGTACACGCGAAGTTAAACTCTAACCATCCTTCCTCAGTCAGTATTGTTGAAGCAATGGTAGAGAAATACAGTTATTTAGTTTAAGCCACTTTTTTCCATAAATACCATACATCTTCATGACAACGAAAGCAAACTGTTAGTCAGAAATGAGGACGCTGTAATACTTGATGCAGCTCTCAGATTCATATTTGAATAAATAAGCAAGGACTGGAAAACACATTTAACCGAATACCCAGGAGCTTCACGCAACGGCTACACAGCAATATTTGCATCTCTGAGGAATTATTGGTGTGTTTTGCAATAACATATTTCTTGTTGTAACTGGGAGGTCAACATATGACTGCAATGATACACAGATTAGATTTCGGTACAGTTCTCACTACCATACCTTTCTTTTACCGAACACACGAATTACAGCAACGATCCTGTTAGCCACTGACTATCAGTCAGCCAGACACGCTTCTCTTCAGATTTCCGTGTGGTTTGAAACCGGTTTGTAATGATACTCGTCAGGTATCTTATTTGTGAACAGACAATTTGATCACAGTTGCGTACATGTTTAACTGTCTATTTAGGTGAAGATCACAGCCTTATAAACTCTGTGATCTGTGTGTTTCGAAACACCCGTAATGTCGTTTATTCCTGGTCGAAAAAGACCTACACCCTTGACGGTTGCAATCACTGGATTTTGCGGTTTGCACGTTACTCTTTTTGTGTCCCGCAATTCATGATAAACACCTGATTTTGGTGTTGATCGTTCCGACCAGATTGCAGTCATTACTGACTCGGCACTTCGGCGTGCGACGCCAGGAGGAATCGGCCGTGGCCCCTCCACGGAGCCGTAAGGAAAATACTGGAATCCTCAAGGAGGCAGCCACACCAAGAACGAGTCGCGGGTGGTCACAGGGTTATCGAGAGTTGGATCAACGACGAAACACTAGAGGAAGAAGCCAGCCATAAACAGATGTCAAAGTCTCTTTTGACCATAGTTTGTTTTCAACAATTACTTCATATACGTAGGGGACACGGAAGGGGGTCCATTAATCGAAGACTGTAATCAGGCTGATCCTTTCTTTCCCAGAAACACCTTACAAACTATTGTGGCAATGAAACGATCCTTCCGAGGCCCACAGAGTACGAGGGGAACTCGCCATAGTTATCTCTCTGATACAGTCGAAACTTTGCAGAGTGAAACATGGGTGAAAATAAAGGGACACCTATTTTGGCTTAAGTGCAAATACGCAATGGTTTCCGAGAAGACTACGATCAAAGTTTCGATGCAACTTCGCCTGCCCGCTGGCACAGCTCGCATTAGTGAGCTGGTAGCGCAGTGGCTAAGAGCATGCCTTCGAAATCTTGCTTCGCCTATTGAAATCCAGTGTTATGTTTCTTCCTCTCTGTTGCTGACGCGTAAATATGTGACATCATTACTTTTTGTGACATCGTGAAATACAACGGAATTATTGAAAATCCTGCATAAGTTTTTGTACAAAGTTCGCGACATTATGTAAAAATGGAGTTGTTTCTGTACATTATTGACTCGGATGGACAATAGGATTCTTGCTTGTGCGATGATCTGTCTGTTGATGAAATTGGAGTACCGACGTGTTTATCAAAAGAAATTCCACCAGAGGGTATATTTTATATCAAATCTGCAACGTATACTTTTACTGGGAGGTGAAGAATGACATTCGCGAATTAGAGAAGTGCCCTGTTTTCATTACATAATAGAGGTACGAGACAACTAAAAGCGATCCGGTTAAAATACGCGCCTTGATCCATAATCAACTGCAGGCTGCAGCTTTCGAGAAAATGCTTCGATATGTATAGTTTGCCACGAAATTATCGCCGATCGAGAACTATTTAGCTGCGTTAAAAAGGATGTTTTCCCTAATTACATCAACACTAAAAGATGTGTCTACGTCATACGTGCCTTCGTACGTTGTTCGTGGTCCTCCGAAAGTTTATGTTTTAAATGTTTTTGTAATATATACCACCCTGTCGAGCGTACTTGTTCTACTAAAGCATAAAAGCAAAATACAAAGGTAAAATGAAATACTAGGTTTTATACACTATCAGTTAAAAGTTTTCGATCATCAATGTGGAGACGCATCGTACAAACTAAACAGACCATCAAAATAAACATTTTTTCTCTCAGTCATTAAGTACAACATAATATGGTTTAGCCTCTTCAGAGTATCCACCCGTTGTCCTTGGAACAGGCTGCACAAATTCTTTGAGTTCTGGAGATAAGACTTTGTAGGGTTTTTGCAGATATTACAGTCCAACACTTCTATTGAATAATTTCCATACCTCTTCAACAATAGATTACCTGACTTTTTTGACATCATTGTCAATTTCATTCCATAAGAATTCATTGGGATTTAAGTCAGATTACTAACTTGGTCAGATTATATTGTTCAGTTCCTCACATATCTCGTTTCTACTGGCATACTCTCTTCACAATTTAGGAGCATTTTTGGGAACATTTTCCTGTTGTAGAACAAACTCACAACCAATAAGTCTCCTACCAGATGGAACTGCATTGTTGATCATTATCCTGTGATATCCTTCCTTCTTTGATGTACCATTCATTCCCACTAGATCACCAACTTTATCACCCGCAAAACGTGCCCACACCGTGACCGACCCTGCGCCATTCATCACCACTGGTTACACAAACTCGCTCTTCATAAGTTCTCCACGAACTGGACGAACAAACGTTCTATAATGGCTTACTGATACTTCAAACTTACATTCGTCAGTGAATAACACCTACCGTTGCCGCACACTCCAGGTTTTATGTTGCTGTGCCAATTGGAATCTTTTCATCTTATTTTATTTGCGTCATAAAGGTTTGTTTGACGCTACGCAGCCCTTTAAACCTTGTTCATGAAGACGGCTACATTCTCCATCCAACTGAAAATGTTTATTATAATAACCATACTTAAGACATATAGGCTTTGTCGTGAAACACTTGAGGCAACTTGTGAAATCCAGCAAAATATTCAATAAAAAGGGCATCAGCTGCTTAATAAACGAATAACAGTGAACCGTGTTAAAATTATGGCGCTCTTGCATAAGTATTTTTATAAGCATATTGCATACATTTTTAGATTTAAGCCACTCAAACATTTAATAAGCATTAACCATCTTTTCTTCCTTCTATTCAAATCCAAAGTCTTCCAGGTGCAGCATCATGAAATATTCGGCAATAACTTGTTCCACAATATTTAAGATGACTGGGCTTAGTATATTTCTTTAAAACATTAACGTGCTGCAGTCCTCATTCTCTTTAGGAAGCGACTTACTGTATGAGTTCAAAGTGTGAAAGATGCTGCAGTGTTCGGAACTTACAATAGCTTACATAGCTTAAATCAACTAATACTATCGCTCTGCATTTGTCACATTTAGCAACTATTATCATAACCGTATTAATTTTTTCAAATGATGTGATTGTTTGTCAACCTAAACTGTGTTTCATTGCAACTAGAATGATACAAGTGTGAAAACCATCCGTAATACATAAATATGCAGTCATTGTAGCTCAAACAGTAAGGTACTTGTACTAAAAGAAAACAGAGTTAATCCATTACTACAGATTCCATATTTCTAAATTGCCGGAAAGCATTTGACACAGTGCCCCACTGCGGACTGTTAGCAAAGGTACGAGCATACGGTATAGGTTCGAAGATATGTGAATGGCTCGAAGGCTTCTTAAGTAATAGAACACACTACGTTGTCCTAGACGCCAAGTGTTCATCAGAGAGAAGGGTATCAGGAGTGCTCCAGAGAAGCGTAATAGGACCGTTATTATTTTCTATATACATAAATGATGTGGCAGACAGGTGGGCAACAATCTGCGGTTGGTTTGCTGACGATACTGTTGTATGTGGGAAGGTGTCGAAGTCGAGTGACTGTAGGAGGATGCAAGATAACTTAGACGAAGTTTCTAGTATGTGTGTTGTAGCCTTAAATGTGGAAAAATGTAAGTGAATGCAGATGAATAGGAAAAACAGATCCGTAAGGTTCGTATGCACTGTTGGTAGCATCCTGGTTGACACTGTAACATCGTTTAAATATTTGAGCGTGACATTCTAAAACGATATGAAATGGAACGAGGGTGTTTGTGTTGTGGTGGGGAAGGCGTATTAGTCGGTATACTTCAGTATACTGAGAGAATTTTTGTGGAAGTGTGGTTATCTATAAAGGAGACCGCAAATAGGAGTCTAGAGCGACCTATTCTTGAGTACTGGTCAAGTGTTTCGGATCTATACCTGGTCGATTTAAAGGAAGATATCGAAGTATTTCAAAGATGGGCTGCTAGATTTGTTACCGGTAGGTTCGAACAACATGCAGGTGCTACACAGGCGTTTCGTAAACTCAAAATGGAAATCTCTGGAGATAAAGTGACATTCTGTTCGAGGAACACAGTCGATAAAATTTAGAGAACAGGCATTTGTAGCTGACTGCTGAACAATTCTACTGCCGCCAACGTACATTTCACGTAAGGACGACGAAGATAAGACACAAGAGATTAGGGCTCATTTCGGGGCATATAGACGGCTTTTTTCCCTCGCTCTGTTTGCAAGTAGAACAGGAGAGGAAATGACTAGTAGTAGTTCAGGGTACCCTCCGCCAAGCACCGTACGGTGGCTTGCACAGTATGTGTGTAGATGTAGACGTAAATGTAGATCTAGATTTACATATATACTCCGCTAGCCACCAAGCGACGTGTGGCGGAGGGCACAATCCGCGCCAAAGTCATATTCCCCCCTCTGTACCACTCGCGGATCGCACGAGGGAAAAACGACTGTCTGAACTCCTCAGTACGAGCTCTAATTTCACTTATCTTTGAATGGTGATCACTGCGCGATTTGAAAGTCGGTGGTAATAATATATGCTCTACATCCTCTGTGAAGATCGGATTTCGGAATTTAGTGAGCAGCCCCTTCCGTTTAGCGCGTTGTCTGTCTGCAAGTGTATCCCACTTCAAACTTTCTATGAGATTTGTAACGCTCTCGCGATGGCTAAATGTACTAGTCACGAATCTTGCCGCTCTTCTTTGGACCTTCTCAATCTCTTGGATCAGACCCAACTGGTAAGGGTCCCATACAGACGAACAATACTGTAAGACTGGACGAACTAACGTATTGTAAGCAATTTTAGATATCTATGGTGTCAACATGAGCGATATTGATGACCTGGCTATACAGCCCACTGCATGCTTCTTTTACACTTGAAAGCAGATATGATACACATTTTTTGGTGATTTAAAGTTGCTTACATTACTGCCGATGTTGTATATTAACACTAGCTCAAAAAGTGTTCTCACAGCTGTGTAAGAACTCCCAATCGGTGAACATATCGAAACGTGCAGCACAGCTCCCCTCCACCTAAACGCAGCCATAAAGTAAGTACCAGCACCTGTAATAGCTGATGGATTTGGGATGCAGTTGGGCGCCGTGTGGCGGCAATCAAACAGCCTGAAATTCCTCAATACAAGAAGCGGCGCCCGCATCTCGTGGTCGTGCGGTAGCGTTCTCGCTTCCTACGCCCGGGTTCCCGGGTTCGATTCCCGGCGGGGTCAGGGATTTTCTCTGCCTCGTGATGGCTGGGTCTTGTGTGCTGTCCTTAGGTTAGTTAGGTTTAAGTAGTTCTAAGTTCTAGGGGACTTATGACCACAGCAGTTGAGTCCCATAGTGCTCAGAGCCATTTGAAGCCATTTGAACCAAGAAGCGGCTTCGTGGCTGAGTCTTCCAGCGGCTTCCTGTCTATTGTTGCCCCGCAATGCTAACAGAGCGTAGCATCAGCCCGGCAGTCGCTTGTGACGTAAATGCCTGTGTTCCCCATGATAGTTCTATTGCCTTGTGTAGATCATCAAACGTGTTTCACTTGTGCCCGATTATCAAGACTCCAATGAACTGTGGTACCAATTGGTGTTAAGGGTCGCCGGCCGGTGTGGCCGAGCGGTTCTAGGCGCTTCAGTCTGGAACCGAGCGACCGCTATGGTCGCAGGTTCGAATCCTGTCTTAGGCATGGGTGTGTGTGATGTCCTTAGGTTAGTTAGGTTTAAGCAGCTCTAAGTTCTAGGGGACTGATGACCTCAGCTCTTAAGTCCCATAGTGCTCAGAGCCATTTGAACCATTTGTTAAGGGTCGTACTTGGAGGAAGCCACTCCACCAGCCAGTACCTCTTCCTGATGCCAGAACACAGTCACCATTTGTTTCCGTACGTATAGTCTCCCGGCAGTGACTTCTTCGGACGAGGGCTCCCAGTATGCTTCCACTCTGTAGACTGGCGTTTCTCTTCTGGAGTCTCATGGTGGAACCATGACTTGTCGATGGCGACCAGACGCTCAAAGAACTCTGTTGGTTCTGAACTGTACTGCAGTGTTGCACCAACTTTTAAATAAAACATCGGAAGGAACTTAATCTGTTGGGAGGTAAGGTTAATTATTATAGTTTCACTTACAAGTTAAATATGGTCCAGCCAAAATCATACCATTAAATTTTCATGGCCATTAACAGATCTATATTTAGTCTTGGTTCCCTGTTATGGCCACGCTTATGAGCATAAGTAGCGAAACATGTGTGTTCTGTTTCGGCCACTTCTAAAAATATATAAAAATATCTATAATACAGTTGTGCTCTGCATTTTAACTAGGCTAATTTTGTATAAGTAGGCTTATTTAAAGTGATTCTCATATTTTTATATCAAGATAGACCTAATTAATATTCTTGCCTGAGTACCTCATATTAATTTACCTACCCTTGTAACATAGCACAATGTGCAATACGAATTATTAAAATGTGACATTTCTGTAACTCAAGGTTTTTGAGTTACCCAAAGAATTAAATTACAGTATTCATCAGCAAAGTTAAAAAGCATTAGAGGCTTTTATTAAGGGAATGAAAATTGCTACTGCAAGCAAGTTATACAATGCTCCAAGAACATTAATAAATAAAATTTTAATCTATTAGATTTCGGGCACGCAGCGGCGCAAATAAAATTTTATTTACACGGCTGCATGCCGAAAATGTAATAGACTATTCATTACACCGCGAAAAGTTGAAAATGCACATCAAAATAAAATTTTGGTCTAGCTCCACAAGAATCTACTGGGCACTGTGGCCCACATTCTTTGTTAGGAGGCGGGGGAGGAAGGGAATAAAATAAAATTAAAAAAAAAAGAGTTAGCGTTGGTTCTGGACTGACCAACATGAGGCTTCGTCTTATTAGGGAAATTATCTACGTGTATATATACAAAAACTTATTGAAAAGACAGGTTTGCGAAGTTCTAAGGCTACCCTGCAAACAGTCAACCTGAAAAAAGTGATATCACGGCATTCTTCAGAGACTCAAAGTTTTGTCGCAAAAATATGTCAGATGCTTAATGGGGCTAGATGTTCTATTAAAGGGGAGAAAAATAAGAAATATTGGTTCCAGGAAGTATCTGAATCTGTGAATGATATGTTAAACGATATGTTAAATGACCTTAACGATTTTTAATATGGATGGAACCTATTTTTCTGGCTCCTAAAGGAGAATTAATCGTAGATTGTTTCTAGGCCAATCATTACAATACATTTTGTTAATTGTTTTTCTGTTCCACTCAGTTTCCGTTACTTTTACGTACAGTGCGCATGTTTGTTTTCTTATGTGCTTACTTTCTAGCAAATTGATTCTATAACTATTTAAAGTCCCAGTTTTCTCACAATATTCAGTGGTCAAAATGGAGAAATGACTGGACATAGCTAGAGTTAATGAGACCAAACATGGGGAAATACATCTTTCGTGTTCAACACTTTGTTTTTGTTTTTGCTATAAAATTTGGAACATTTGTTCCTACATAGATGCATTATACAGACTTTGAAACGATATATATAATTATTTGAAATAATTTGTAAACTTTTTTCCTGTAGTAAACATGTAGCATACTTTGAGTTATCCTTCAGCTGGCCGTAAGTGGTGTCATGACCCTACCCATCGCAACGCCAAGCTACGGCTTTGTGCAGGCTATTAATCTGTTGTGGATGTCTGAAGCAATCACTCCCTCCCTGCAGAGAAACAGACTGTCCACAGTTGCCCATGCTCGTCTGCTTCCTTGTTGTCTTATCGATGTCCATCAGCGTCATCGCAAGCTGGCACAAGTGATGCTGAAATGCGCCACCTATGGGAATCAGCAACACCATCTGGTCGCGGTATGCAGTACTACAATCTGTCTTGACGCATACATCGCCATACAGTTTAAAATGCTACTTTGCATGTGTTATAAGGTGGGTGCCGACAAAAACCGAACATACTTAACAGAAATAAAGTATACTGAATATTATTGTAACTGACAGTCAGCATATCTGCTGTGAGCAATACACTAACTCTTCCAGTACAGCCGGCCTCGGTGGCCGAGCGGTTCTAGGCGCTACAGTCGGGAACCGCGCTAATGCTACGGTCGCAGGTTCGAATCCTGCTTCGGGCATGGATGTGTGTGATGTCCTTAGATTAGTTAGGTTTAAGTAGTTCTAAGTTCTAGGGGATTGATGACCTCCGATGTTAAGTCCCATAGTGCTCAGAGTCATTTGAACCATCTTCGAGTACATTATTTGCTTTGCAGATCACCTCATGACCTGAATAGGTGACAATTATCCTTTCGTCATGACTCTGTCGTTAGACATGAAGCACACGCTCGGATAGAGGAAAACGGGGAGAGGCATAGACATCTTTACAAATGCGATTTAGAGGGCTCATGGAAAAATATCAACCTGGATGTTTGAACGGAGGATTTGAACCTCGCATCACCTGAATGTGAGTTTATTGTCGTACACTCTAAACCACCAAGCTCGGTGTAAGCTATTCACATTCGTGATGTTCCTGCTGGAAGTCGACCACAAATCAATTTTTACAGGTAAAGAATATACTGAGTAGATAAGAAATAGTAATAGCATTTACTTGAGCGCGTATACTGACCACGAGACAAGCAACAAATTAGGAAAGCTCCATTCGTAGCAAGCCGTACTACTCGAAGTATACGAATGCCGCGCAGATGGTGACGAAAGACGCACGTCTGCCGGGTGTAGCCACTGTGTATCATGAGCGATATGATTTTTGTGGGCCGCACGACCCACTCAGGGGCAGCAGACGCCAATTAGACGCTCGCGGCAAATGAAAGGGAAGAGCTCCCCTCGGCGCCGCCCCCGCGCTGATAAATTGCGGCTCGGACCGTGACGTGCTGGCCTGGGGTGTGCTGGCAGCCGGCTGATTGCGCCTTCGCTAATGTTACGCCTCCAGCTCGGCGCGCTTTCCTCGATGCCGTCCTCACAGTGCATAAATGGCAGCCAGCTCTCGTCAACAGGCTACACTCGTTTTCTGTGCTCTGCTCGGAGAGGTTAAACTACTTAAGAGAAGAAACATCCCGCGAATTTTTCTTTTTCCGTAGAACTTATAGTGACACTGACAGTATGTACACATCAAATATCTCATTAGAGTATGACGGGACGAGAATTATACGCTACTGGCCATTAAAATTGCTACACCACGAAGATGACGTGCTACAGACGCGAAATTTAACCGACAGGAAGAAGATGCTATGATTTGCAAATGACTAGCTTTTCAGAGCATTCACACAAGGTTGGCGCCAGTGGCGACACCTACAACATGCTGACACGAGGAAAATTTCCAACCGATTTCTCATACACAAACAACAGTTGACCGGCGTTGCTTGGTGAAACGTTGTTGTGATGCCTCGTGTAAGGAGGAGAAATGCGTACCATCACGTTTCCGACTCCGATAAAGGTCGGATTGTAGCCTATCGCAATTGCGGTTTATCGTATCGCGGCACTGCTGCTCGCGTTGGTCGACATCCAATGACTGTTAACAGAATATGGTATCGGTGGGTTCAGGAGGGTAATACGGAACGCCGTGCTGGATCCCAACGGCTTCGTATCACTAGCAGTCGAGATGACAGGCATCTTATCAGCATGGCTGTAACGGATCGTGCAGCCACGTCTCGATCCCTGAGTCAACAGATGGGGACGTTTGCAAGACAACAACCATCTGCACGAACAATTCGACGACGTTTACAGCAGCATGGACTATCAGCTCGGAGACCATGGCTGCGGTTACCCTCGACGCTGCATCACAGACAGGAGCGCCTGCGATGGTGTACTCAACGACCAACCTGGGTGCACGAATGGCGAAACGTCATTTTTTCGGATGAATCCAGGTTCTGTTTACAGCATCATGATGGTCGCATCCGTGTTTGGCGACTTCGTGGTGAACGCACATTGGAAGCGTGTATTCGTCATCGCCATACTGGCGTATCACCTGGCGTGATGGTGTGGGGTGCCATTGGTTACACGTCTCGGTCATCTCTTGTTCGCACTGACGGCACTTTGAACAGTGGACGTTACATTTCAGATGTGTTACGACCCGTGGCTCTACCCTTCATTCGATTCCTGCGAAACCCTACATTTGAGCAGGATAATGCACGACCGCATGTTGCAGGTCCTGTACGGGCCTTTCTGTATACAGAAAATGTTCGACTGCTCGCCAGGCCAGTACACTCTCCAGATCTTTCACCAATTTAAAACGTCTGGTCAATGGTGGCCGAGCAGCTGGCTCGTCACAATACGCCAGTCACTACTCTTGATGAACTGTGTTATCGTGTTGAAGCTGCATGGGCAGCTGTACCTGTACGCCCCATCCAAGCTCTGTTTGAGTCAATGCCCAGGCGTATCAAGGCCGTTATTACGGCCAAAGGTGGTTGTTCTGGGTACTGATTTCTCAGGATCTATGCACCCAAATTGCGTGAAAATGTAATCACATGTCAGTTGTAGTATAATATATTTGTCCAATGAATACCCGTTTATCATCTGTATTTCTTCTTGGTGTAGCAATTTTAATGGCCACTAGTGTACTAAGGTCTACGCTCCCTTGGTGGTATAAAACTTTTAAGCTTCCAAGTCAATGCAGTGAAAAGAGACGCCTATTCGTGTCACATATTTTGGTGCTGCAGATTCGTTCATCTACATCTGTCGGTGAACTGTCTATATACCTAATGACGCACGCACAGAACCTTGAGAGCGCGTGTCGTACTCGCATTTGTCCGGTTTTTTTGGTGAATTTCAGTAGAGCTTGTACATACTGAAATTCCCGTGTCAATGTACCATACACCGGTACAGGAGCTAAAACATAAAGTGGAGTATCGTACAGTAATTCGTTTTCTGCATTTCAATGGGAAACACGACATCAAAAATATATGCCGAGTTATTGAAAGTGTACGGCAACAACAGTGGTTAGGTAGCGCAGAAGCTTCCAGTCTGGTCATACGAGTCTGAATGACAAAGAACCGAGTGACAGACACCTCACTGTGAAGAAATATAAATCGCAAGAAAAGTGGTTGCCCAAGTGCTCGAAGATCGGAATATCTCAACCGAGGCGATAGTTTAAAAGTGGAAAGAAGCCACGGATCAGTTTTAAACATGTTGCGCGACGTTTCGAATATGACAAAGGTCGCCGCCGGCTGCGTTTCGCGACTGAAAACATCCTTTCAAAAAGCCAGTTGAAACGAGGCAGCGGCTGAAATGTTTCAATCGTGCCAGGCCAACCCATATGATTTTCTTAGATGCCTAATCGCCTTGGATGCATCACTATGGCCCGACACCGAGGAGCAAACAAAGCACTGCGATCGTCGCGTAAGGTGATGGAGAGTGGTGTTTGGGACTGCTATCGTGTTGTGCTACAACATTACTCTCGTCAGGGGAGAAATAGTCGGAGTAGTATACTACCGAAATCTGCTGACGAGGTTGCGGAAGGCTATCGAGACGAATTGTAGTGGAAGATGTCCGAGACGGCGTTTTCGCATCACGACAACGCCCCAGCTCACTCTGCACACATGCTGCTTCTTTACGCTATCAAAATTTTTCCAGGCCTCGTATTATCGTGGCAAGGAGCCCATTCACTTGGTCCTCTATCCTCGGATGAAGAACCCATTGAGTGGCAGACATTTCCAGAATGACAAGGAGGTGAAACGCTTCCTTTACAGCCAAAATACGGACTTCTGCAACCGAGGTCTCTCTCAAGAAATCCATCTTTGGATAAAACGTGTCGCATTAAATGGTGAACCGCAGAGAAGGACCGACACTATAATCAAGTTTTGTGGTCGCAAAATTAAAAATTTGACTACCCTAGTGAATGAAAAAGTAAGTCTCCTCCCCTTCTTGAATTCTGTTCTCGAAGACGACCCAGCCCAAACTTTTGTCTCACATTCTCATCCTAATCAAATATTTTAATCGTCCAGTGATTACTCAGTTATTACCTACACTCCTCACAGATTTTCACATGGATCTCGAAAGAGAAATTGTGGCTGATTAGAGCGAAACTCACTTGAAATGTAAGGCAATACCTTTCAAATCTGATAATTTTCAAGTTATTGAATTACACCTGCTCGTATATTTTAACTTGCAGACCCGGAAAACCTTCGCAGTTGCTAAATATGTCTGGGAATTGGATATATGTACTAAACTGCTTCCCCTACTTGTCTACATGACTAGGACCTCTCCCCCCCATCCTCACAGTCCATCTCCTCTTCCTCCCGCTCCCTCCGTAGATCACCTCTCTCCTCTCTCTCTGTCCAGCTTCTCCTCCTGCCTCTCTCTCCATCTTCTCCTTCCACCTCTCTACGTCCATTTCGCACTCGCCCCCTCCTTTCTGTCCATCTCTTCTTCTCACATCTCTCTGGTCTTGAGCTTTGTTTATTGCTATTGCCAACGAATCTTCGACTGGGAACTGAAATCGCTAAACTGAATGGACAAACTGCTTCAGATCATTCGTATACAGGGTATGTGAGACCACTCTGCTGCTGTATCTGCCAAGATAGTAGTTTCATTGACGTTATTTCATGAAGATTTAATCTGAAAACTATGCTTCAGATTGCATAATAGTATCCTAATCATAAGCCGACAAGCCATAAATACAACTTTCCTGTTTTCTGTTAAAACCAACTTCGAAGGAGAAAACAAAACAGGACTTAGGTGTGTATATAATTTGTGTTTAAAATTATATTTAGGGGGGAAGAATATATATGGAAGAAACAATTTGACTAATGTGAATATTATCCATAGTGGATGCTGTTGAACTCCGTGATTGTTCCTTTATAGGGTGCAGAGAATTTGATGTTAAATGTAAACACAGTGTATATCACTAGTTCAAGACACAGCAGTGAAATATGCAGCTAAACTTTAAAAAACTGAAACATGGACGTGAAAATGGTAACAATTGTGCAACTGATTGCAAAAACATTCACCACAGCATAATTGTAATAAGGATTTTTCGTCTTTTTTGATCTCCAGCAATATAAACATGTACATGAATGTATAAACACCTGAGGATGGGCACAAGCCAGAAACCGGTCATGTGACGAGTAAATAATCTTTTATTGTGACTGGTAGTGGAAATTCCTCTACACCCTATAATTTGTCAAATGGTTGAAATGTCCTGTCACTGTAGTTAAAACTGACTACAAGAAAGAATAAGAAACAACACATTTTCACAGTGGAGCATAGCACAGCATTTTTTTTCTTACAGTCAGTGTTAACCGAAAACCTGTACATTGTTTAAAAAAGTATGTAGCCAATGTCCATTACAATGCCTATTAGACTACCGTGTAAAGATTGCAAGTCAATCTATCAAGAACTTTTCGAAAATTTCGCTAACAACGTTTCATCTTCATACAGTATATATGTATTAACAACCCATATGTATAAAAAGAATGTAGCCTGTCTCTACCCAAACTTGTATGAGAGTACAGTGTAAAAATCTAAAGTAAAACTGTCAAAAAATTTTTCGAGATTTTTGCTATCAACACTTCCCTGTTATATGATGTCTATATATTTATGTAGTGCATATATTAAAAAAATAATGTCCACATGAATCTTCATATATATATATATATATATATATATATATATATATATATATATATATATATATATATATATATATGAAGTAAAATGGACAAGAACTTTTATTTGAGGTAAATTGTGCAACAACTTTTCGAGAAATTTGGTGACAATGTTTCCTCTTTCTATAGTGTGTTTGTTTATATACCACATGCAGGCTCCATCACTTAAAACTTGCACTGCAAATGTTGTGCAAGTGGAAAGTGCTATTAATGCGCGGTTTTCACAGAACGGACTAGCATTCATGGGCTCATATTGATAGCCAATAAACAGATTGTAAAAATACTTAGAAAGTATATTATTTGTGCAAAAATACAGTTTTTCTAATGGAAAAGTGCCTATTGACATTAACAGATTAAAAGTAGGGCAAGTTAGAATGTCAGTGGTATTTGTTGCAGGATTCTAGTGCGAGTCGTTTACAAGATATCGTATTTTGAAAACTTTCCACACTGACACTTGTTTGCGTCATTAAACTTGTGTAGTTGCCAGGTATGTTGTTATTATGTTTTCGTTACAGTGTGCTTGTGTGAGTAGTGTGGAAAGTGGTTTCTGGGACAGCTTGCATTGTTGTCAAATTTATTCAGCATGCGGATCCAAGGTGACAGCTGTAGATGTGGCAATGTCACTCTGACGTCATGTGGGGGGGGGGGGGAATTCAAATTTTGGTGGAAAAACAGGGCAGTTTGGCTACCTCCACTAACCTAACTCCCCCCACCCCTACCCACACTCCTATAACGTCAGCCCCATCACCACCACCACCGTGCCCTTGGAAATGGTGGGAACTCAAAAAATGGCGAGGATACCAAATCTTGTGTGTTCCCCTTGAGGTTCCTAGACCAACTGACTAATTCACAATACAACCCCAAAGGGTGCTGTTGGCTTTCCCCACTCTACCCCTTCCCCACATTCCCTCCACCTCCCCCTCTCCTCCTCCACTTGTAGGGGAGTTTCAGTCTGTGCTGAGCTGCTGGACAGAATGGATGTGAGTCTTTAATTTGTGCATTGTGTTTAGTGGAAGTGATGTTGGTATCGGACAAGGAAGAGTTCAACAGCTATATTAATTGTAATCGTGCAACTGCAACTGAGGACTTTGTCCATAGCTCAATGCACAATGCTTGGAAATCACAGATTTGGAAGAATGTAAGAATAAGAATACGTTTTATCAAATAATGAAAATGCATCGGGATGGAATGAAGCTACATTTCGCAACTAATGCTGATAGAAGCTTGTGCTGGAACTGTAGACCTTCCATGAAAATTGCAGTCATTCCTCCGAAGTGCAAGAGGTAAGACAGTCATCTGCTCCAGTGTAATCATCTTCCCTAGAACATGTGCAATCGTGGAGATGCTGGTGATGAGCAGGGATGATTTTAGTAAGTGTACTACTACATGCAGGCATGCAGTTGAAGACTCCCTACATGAGGAGAGATAATGGATGAGCGTAAGAAGAATAATTTACAGCAAATAATTGGGAATGCATCGTGATGGGTTGAAGATGTAGTTTGCACATATGCCGATAGCTGTCTGTGCTGGAACTGTCTACCTTTTTTTAAATTCCCTGGCAATATCTCTAAGAGATGAACCTGTGTTCCTCACCAAGAACTCCAGAGTGACTGAGCTAGTTCACACAGCTGCCACAGAGGGTGCTCAAAGTGGATCTTCTCCTTCTGAGGGAACCAATAGAAACGAAGCATTTCCCCCTCTCCCACCTACAACTAATGGCATTTATGGATCTGTCGCAGCCGCACCCTCCAGATTGTCAGAATTTGGAGCGACCTACAGTGTATCCAGACTTGGAGCCACGGGACACGCAGCATCGTAAGATCCTGTAGTGCACCTGGCCAGCATGTTGGATGAGGACAACGTGTTGCTGGTATCCACCCCACTAACTGATTTATCTAACGAAGACAACCCAGCAAGCCCCTGAATCTCTGAAGAGGCGTGCTGATGATCTGACTCCACATGGTGCACGTAAGTACTCGTCTCCAATGTATGTACCATCCTAGAACATTCTGGTGTTGCTGCAAGGACAGGCTGTAGATATGGTGGATGAGAAACTTTCAGTTCCTCCCAGTGCTCTAATGTTACTCAATTCAAATTATAATGTAACAGCTAGCGCCTCAAAGCGCTTAAATATTAGTATAGAAGCATCAGTGGATAGTGACTGGTGTGTTGTGCTAGAGACTGAAAACGCAGCGAGAGGTGTTAAAGTGAGGTTTACAGAGTTATAATGGCGTGAAATGTTTAATACAGAGGCCTACATCTCTCTGCACATGATCACAAAGTATTATCCATCCCACCCTCCCTGCCGGCTGAAGTGGCCGTGCGGTTAAAGGCGCTGCAGTCTGGAACCGCAAGACCGCTACGGTCGCAGGTTCGAATCCTGCCTCGGGCATGGATGTTTGTGATGTCCTTAGGTTAGTTAGGTTTAACTAGTTCTAAGTTCTAGGGGACTAATGACCTCAGCAGTTGAGTCCCATAGTGCTCAGAGCCATTTGAACCATTTTGAACCACCCTCCCTCGGAGATTTGTTGTGCTGGCCTGACACTATCCATAACATTGCTGTACGATGGTGCTGCTTTCATGTTGAAATCATGTGACTAGTCCATTTTTTTCAATTACTTCGTCATCAGAAAATGATTCTAACCTTTCAGTATCATTGACATTCAAATCAGATTCTACTTTTGACAAATCACAGTCCAATTTTATATTTATTGGATTGACGGAACCATCCTCATTAAATTCAGTTTCTGATTCTGAGGATTCATTGTCAGTGACTGGTGTCTTCTTAACGTTTACATAGGAATCCATTTTCAATAACTTGTTAGCAACAACTAACAAATACTTTAAATATTCTTGGCTTAATTGTATGACCTCGACAAATGGTGTCGGCGGGGTGTACCAGCAACCGTGGTGCGACGCGTCGCGACGTAATGCAGGCAGCATCAGCCACTGTGGCGGCGGGTATCGCCTACTGCAGTAGCTCCACAGTTGGGTGGGGTGGTGCGGGGGTGGGGGGAGGGGGGGGGGGTAGGCACCGGTCACCGGTGAGCGCTCGCAGCAGCTTGCAGGTGTCTCGCAGCCCACGCAGTTCCGTGAGGACGCACCGTCTTCTTTCGACCTCAGCGCCGGTGGCAGCCGCGATCCAGTGTCGTCTTCTTCCCTCCTTCCGTGACGATCCAGGTTACTGTGGCTGACATCCACTGTTTATTCATCACACTCGCGGGTAAATCATAGCACAGTTCTTGCACTAGTCTCTGCCTATTTCCCTTTGGTATCCTGTTAGTGCTTACTGAGTTATTTTCTACTAATCGCCGGCCAGAGTGGCCGCGCGGTTCTAGGTGCTACAGTCTGGAGCCGAGCGACCGCTACGGTCACAGGTTCGAATCCTGCCTCGGGCATGGATGTGTGTGATGTCCTTAGGTTAGTTAGGTTTAATTAGTTACAAGTTCTAGGCCACTGATGACCTCAGAAGTTAAGTCGCATAGTGCTCAGAGCCATGTGAACCATTCTACTAATCACTTTCACTGTTAAATTTTGTTTCCTTTTCTGACCAATGCACCATATGTGGGGCGGCGGGTTAATATTTATGACGGTTGTTTTGTTGTACGCCGTCTTACTCACGCGGACCTGGCAACCATTTTTGTGATCAGCCAGAAAGCGATGGAGAACATGTTAGTAGGCTGTTTAGGTTTCTTATTGGTAGCGCCACGTAGCGCTCTGTATGAAAATCACTGGCTGTGCTGTGAGCAGTCTGTGGCTAGTTTGCATTGTTGTCTGCCATTGTAGTGTTGGGCACCTGGATGTGAACAGCGCGTAGCGTTGCGCAGTTGGAAGTGAGCCGCCAGCAGTGGTGGATGTGGGGAAGTGAGATGGCGGATTTTTGAGAGCGGGTGATCTGGACGTGTGTCCATCAGAAACAGTACATTTGTAAGAAGGGATATCATGAACTGCTATATATATTATGACCTTTGAACACTATTAAGGTGAATACATTGTTTGTTCTCTATCAAAATCTTTCATTTGCTAACTATGCCTATCAGTAGTTAGTGGCTTCAGTAGTTTGAATCTTTTATTTAGCTAGCAGTATTGGCGCTCGCTGTATTGCAGTAGTTCGAGTAACGAAGATTTTTGTGAGGTAAGTGATTTGTGAAACGTATAGGTTAATTTAGTCAGGGCCATTCTCTTGTAGGGATTATTGAAAGTCAGATTGCGTTGCGCTAAAAAATATTGTGTGTCAGTTTAAGCACAGTCATGTATAATTTTTCTAAGGGGACGTTTCAAACATACTGAGCATAGTTTCCAGTCTGCACTGCCACATGCTGGTCCAGCCCACTGATAGAAATGTTTCTATTCTCTTTCTACTTAACGGGATCAGGACTATGATTATAAATGAAGGTATAAAGTTCTAGTTCATACATATATTTAGTAAATTATCTCTCGCACAACACTTTTAAAGTGTTATCAGTTCAGAGGCGACCTCTACGGTACCAAATTGTCTTTCGCTCTGACAGCTGATACTCAAATAAATGTTCGAGATAAATGCTCGCCACAGAAGTGGAAATAATAGTCACCACATGCCACGCGGATTTGTAATTATCACAGACGGCACACTAACAGTTACTTTAGCAAAATCTGAGCGATCCAGGACAGTGTACAGTCCTCGTGAGTTTACTATCAGTTATTACAGAAAATACGAATTTTCTCACATTCCGTCTCTGACATCATCCGAAACAGAGCGCAACCCGGCGTTTAACAGACACGGATCTTACAGTGGCTGAGTGCGAAGTGAACCTTTTTCTGCCTCTCGGGATGTATTTATGTATATGCCGCAGCGGGCTGCCAAGGGACCATCTGCTATCATCTGCCTTATGCACACGGCCGTAGTCCCTGAACGACCGCTTTCTTTCAAAAATGGTTCAAATGGCTCTGAGCACTATGGGACTCAACTGCTGAGGTCATTAGTCCCCTAGAACTTAGAACTAGTTAAACCTAACAAACCTAAGGACATCACAAACATCCATGCCCGAGGCAGGATTCGAACCTGCGACCGTAGCGATCTTGCGGTTCCAGACTGCAGCGCCTTTAACCGCACGGCCACTTCGGCCGGCGACCGCTTTCTCGGACACATGATCTTTAATAAGAAAGTTATGAATTAATTTAGAATCTTCTTAATTTTTACCTGCATTCTGGTCAGTTGTTTGAAATCATAGAAAAAGTTTCAGCTCGCTTGAATAAAAAAATTGCCTTCTAGAATTTTTATAGTGGAACTAACGGCAGATCGTTACCTCTGAACTATAACTTTAATAGATCCTGTATTGTTTGTTATTAATACTACGATTCTAAGATTTGTTATAGCTCCATTATTTAGTAGGTTTTATCATATGCTGTAACAAAAATTTTCTATCATTAAAATTACAGATACTTAATCTACTACAAATGGGTATACTTTAGTTACAAATTTTGTTTTCATTAAATTACTCAAAAACTATAAGAGGTAGCTTAACGTGGTCTCTTAGTTATTATTTTTTGGTTGACCTGAAGCATCATAGAAATTTTTACATTTCTAAGTTTAATATTTAGCGCCTTCAATTTTTCTTAAAAACGTGGATTCTGACTATAATTTTTATTCTATTATTTTGAAACTTGCACCACTTATTTATGACCTCCATAAGCACAAAAAATGGTTCAAATGGCTCTGAGCACTATGGGACTTAACATCTTAGGTCATCAGTCCCCTAGAACTTAGAACTACATAAACCTAACTAACCTAAGGACATCACACACATCCATGCCCGAGGCAGGATTCGAACCTGCGACCGTAGCAGTCCCGCGGTTCCGGACTGCAGCGCCTAGAACCGCACGGCCACCACGGCCGGCTCCCTAAGCACATTCTGACCAAATTCTGGCTTTCTATCTTTATTATTTAGCGGCACTTATTTTTATAGTAGAACTGTATTTTATTGGAAACTATTGATTTAATTACTTTGACGTTTAAAACGTTATTACATTAAAGTATATGTTGACAAAGTTTGAATACAAAATTTTGACTTTTAATTTTATACTTAATAATGGTGCAATACTTGTGCCGCTACGCACAGACACGTCAAGATGACGTGACGCTACTAGCAGTGAACTGGGGAAGTCCCGGCATACTCGCTCACCTCTGTATCTAAAAAATGGTTCAAATGGCTCTGAGCACTATGGGACTTAACATCTGTGGTCATCAGTCCCCTAGAACTTAGAACTACTTAAACCTAACTAACCTAAGGACATCACACACATCCATGCCCGAGGCAGGATTCCAACCTGCGGCCGTAGCAGTCGCGCGGTTCCGGACTGTGCGCCTAGAACCGCTAGACCACCGCGGCCGGCCTCACCTCTGTATCTCACAAACGATACAGCGCTTGTTTGTCCTCAGTGGGTAAAGACAGCGCGGGCAGAATGTGATCTTGTGTTATCTAGTTGAATGATAACATTAAGGAGACCTCGACGACTAGGCACAGCCACCGTCCTTGACACGTAAAAAATGTAACGCTTGCTGTCCAAATAGCCGTTTATGGTAACCGTGGTGTGTACCGGTGGCACCTCATCTATCATGACAATTACTGTTCTCGTTTGACGATGAGGGATGCAGGCTAGAAACGTTCTTCTCGGAGCCTCATACATGGATACGTCTGTCGTGATCCTTTACACAGAATCGGTACTCGCATGGAGGTAGTGAAAATCCTATTGTTGGGCCACCACTGCCGTGCTGACAGGCCATGCTGGTACACACATCGTCTCACCGTGGGTTTGGGTGTCCTTAAGTTGTATTGTACTGTATAAAACTGGGGAACTAGAAACGACGGAGAGGTTTCGTCCCCGCCGAAGCCCGCTGTGGTACATAGAGATGGGCAAAACTGTTCTTTTCAGAGATTGGATCAGAACTGTTCACTCCCTGAAATGAATTAGCTGTTTTTCATGACTCACCACTCATTTACAAAAGAAAATAAATGAAAGGCACATTGCCCTTTAAACTTGGTTTATTCCAGTACTATACCTGTATTTTGATCTTATTTGATCCTATTTTGAAGTAACATAGATAATGAGTAAGAATTTTGTATTGTTTATTGAAATTTCCACGATATGACAAAGTTTTTGATTATTGATTTATTTTGCACTAGCGTGGTTTTTTGGGTGATCGGAAAATGTTGTAACTTGAGATTTACATTAACAATATATTTGGCTATAATGTATTAAAATTTCATTAACCTCATACAAATACATCACAAGCCATATATTTTTCCTTTCGAAGACGCCTAAAATCGCAAAATCCGTACCAGAATAAGAAAAAAATATATAAATTTGACTGTAAAACGAAAGTGCTGCATATAGCCTTACGCAGAATAAAACAAGGAAAATATTGGTGTATCACATTTTGCGATACGTTTATCGGTTCGCTCGTAATTAAAGCGTAAATTCGAGTGTCCATAATAAAAATCCTATAGTAAGAGTAGTCATCAGGAACCTAATCTAATCAGTTTAAACAAATAAAAATAAAATAAAAACAATTGATGTATACATAACATAATAATGTAATATACATAGCGGTATTACTATGAAGAACAATATCCAGTGGGGACAAACTCCGATGCAGAGGCGCTGAGTCGAGCAGGTC
Organism: Schistocerca nitens; assembly: GCF_023898315.1. NCBI lineage: Eukaryota > Metazoa > Arthropoda > Insecta > Orthoptera > Acrididae > Schistocerca > Schistocerca nitens. The sequence goes on along the minus strand of NC_064616.1, from coordinate 800,791,045 downwards.
GAGCCGCGAGCTGTATTACTGCGTGAGCTGAGACCGCAGAGACCAGAGTGACACCAGAGTCGCTTTGCTCGACGCTCTGGCTAGAGTCGCGACGGTGGGGTGAGCGTTGAGCGGGCGAGTTCCGAGGGTGGGGGGAGCTCACCCGCTCCGAGACAAATCGTCCGCTCCCTTGCGAGCAGGTTTTTGCAAGTAGTTCCTATGTTATCCGCTAGGTGGCTCTCTGTCCTGTTGCTGGCATCAACTGCCCAGAGGGCAGGACGTGCGACTGAAACGATCGCCGACAGAGTGCGATGCGAAGTTAAGCTGCGCCAGACACTGCACAGTGCACACGGCAGACGACGCACAGAGACTGCCCGGCATATGTGAAACACAAAATCCAATGGGGCACTGCACAATGCAGGCAGCCAAGGTAGAAGCAGGGCAGAGGCCGGCGCTGGCTGTGTTGTGTGGCGTGCACTGTGCTCTGACCAGCAGAGGCGCTGCTGATATGCTCCGTCTCTCTCTCTCTCTCTCTCTGCCTGGGAAACGTTTGGAGCTACCGTTCTTTTTTTCTGAATCACTGATTGTTCACTCCTTTGAAAGATTGAACTCTATGAATTAGTTCAAGAGCGGATCCCCCATCTCTAGTGGTACACAACCCCACAGCAGGCTACAGCAGTCCACACACGCCGCCACCGCCCCACGCCGAACCCAGGGTTATTGTGCGGTTCGGCCCCCAAGTGAGCTCCCGCGGGAACGTCTCACACCAGACGAGTGTAACCCCAATTTTTGCGTGGTAGATTAATTATGGTGTACGCGTATGTGGAGAAAGTGTTCGAGCAGCAATCGCCTACAAAGTGTAACTGAAGCGGAATAGGCGGAATTAGGGGAACCAGGCCGCATTCGCAGAGGCAGATAGAAAACCGCCTTAAAAACTATGCACAGACTGGCCGGTAGACCGGACCTCGACACTATTGCGCCGAGCGGATTCGTGCCGGGGAACGGCACGCCTTCGCTCCCGGAAAGTAGTGTGTTAGACTGCACGGCTAACCGGGCGAGCGTGTTCTTAAGTTAGTTTAAGTAGTGTGTGAGTCTAGGGACCGATGACCTCAGCAGTTTGGTCCCTTCGGAATTCACACACATTTGAACATGTTGCAAACTTGGTAATAATTTGACGTTTGTTGCATGCCGTCTTCATGGTGCAGCAATTTTAATGGCCAACGAGTAAATATCGGTGTTTATTGTACATGGAAGCCACTATTGACTAATTAATGAATGAGCAGTTTTTAGACTCATTTAAATGCAGATGTAATTGCTGATTACGTCATTCGAGACTACGGCTCTCGGTATCTAATTTCCTAAATAACAGCAAGTCCAAACGAGTTCTTAACATGAAAGTCTTCTGACCTTGCAGATCTTAAACATTTTATCCATCCGATTCATCATTAGTAATTCGTAACTCGAATTTTTGTTCCAGGTGTGATTTAGTTCTCGCATACCTGTTTTCGCATGCCTGAAGTCTAACGTCATTTCCCCACATTCACCGGTAAAGTTTATAGGAATTTTCTGAATACCAGTAACGTCAGATCTAACAACACTAGCCGGGGGCTTATCAGCGAGAAGCATCTGTGCGCTCATGACGACGTGCCAATTCATTATAACTCACGGATTATCTACAACTTCAAGTTAAGTTCGTAATGTTGCACTAGGTGCAGGTCAACCTTTGGAACGCAGAATACCAGAGATTCTGCATGGCACGGATTAGGTAAGTCTTTGGTAGGTGTCCCGAGATATATGGTGCCATATGAAGATGTTCAGGTCAAGCATTTCCCGTAAATTAATAACCGGTTGGTAGTGAATGTGATAGCGACTCAGATGTGTTCCACTGGGTTCAGATCGGTGAATTTGGTGGCCAAGGCATCAACGGGAGCTAACTGTCGTGCTCTTCAAACCACTGTAGCACAATTCTGGCCTCGTGACACGTACAGTTATCGTTATGGAAGATGCCACATCCATCGGGGAAGACATCAACCATGAGGGAATTTAAGTGGTCCACAATAATGTTCACGTAGCCCACAACTGCCATGGTGCCTTCGATTACTACCACAAGTCTCACGGCAGCCCAGACGAACCTCTCCCTTGAGCAAAATATCGCTCCTTCCGACCTGCGCGGGCCGGAGTGGCCGAGCGGTTCTAGGCGCTACAGTTTGGAACCGCGCGATCGCTACGGTTGCAGGTTCGGGTCCTGCCTCGGGCATGGATGTGTGTGATGTCCTTAGGTTAGTTAGGTTTAAGTAGTTCTACGTTCTAGGGGACTGATGACCTCAGAAGTTAAGTCCCATAGTGCTCAGAGCCATTTGAACCTCCGACCTGCGGTGCAAGTTCTGTACCGCCGTTCGCCTGAATGACGGCTTATCCTGACACTACCATCGACCTAATGTAACAATAAACGATACTCATCCAACCAGGCGACTCATTTGCATTGATTCACGGTCCACTTTCCATGATCCCGTGCCCAGTGCAATCGTAATTGACGAGTTCAGTGGATTAACATGGGAACAAATAGTGGTCGCCTGCTGCTGGTCCCAGTGTTCCACAATGTGTGCTCCGAAAACAGTTATGCCTGCACCAACACTCTACTCTGTCGTCAGATCTGCCACAAATAGCTGCATAGCCTGATTTACAAAGTGGGAAAGCCTCCGACCTCCTTGTTCTGTGGTAAGATGTGAACGTCCAACACCTTCTCACCTACTCGTGATTTCACCGTCCTTCACTTGCCATAGATGCTCACGAGAGTAGCACGCAAAAAGCCTCCCAGTTTCGCCGTACTGAGGTGCTGTGCTCGTTCCCATGTGCCGCACCATAACAGTTTGCCATTTGTCAGAGTCACTTACATCACTCGACTTCCCAATTTTCTGCTCGTATCGTCCCTGGAATGATTTCCCAATCGTCTCTTCTCCGCTCACATACAGTGCTTTCCTTGCCTGCAACGCAGCGAGCCGTCACTCACTCTCTTGGTGGCCATGATACTGGGAACCAAAAAAATGTTCAAATGTCTGTGAAATCTTAAGGGACTTAACTCCTAAGGTCATCAGTCCCTAAGCTTACAACTGCTTAATCTAAGTTATCCTAAGGACAAACACACACACCAATGCCCGAGGGAGGACTCGAACCTCCGCCGAGACCAGCCGCATGGTCCATGACTGCAGCGCCTAAGACCGCTCGGATAATCCCGCGCGGCTACTGGGAACCGGTTGAAGATTCGTTGAGAAAAGATATGAAAGGAGTACATCATACTACTAAGACTGGATATTAAATAGGAGTGAAGACAGAGAGGGAGAAGTGGTTGTCTAGTTTCCAAGATGTACAGAATACATAAAGCTCTTCGATATTGGCACAGAGATGGGAATATGACGGGTTGATAAATGATTTGTGTTGTGGAAGGTAAGAGGATACGGTAGGTAAGGCGGAGTGAATGATGTCCGAGGGTTTAACGGGAGTGAAACAAATTCAGTGTAGCGGAAATCTGTTTTTTTTTTTTTTTTTTTTTTAAATGGAGTCTCCATCTGGAATTGAGTGCACCACGACCACCACACCAGTATAAATAACAATAGGAGATCCAAAATTGGTCGTTGAAGTAGAAATATTTATGTCTGTTGCAAATCTATTTCAGTCGCTACGTGACCACCATCAGCCCTGTGGACTTATGAATACAAAGAGTAAAATTGTAATTTACATTTTTACTGCTTATATTAATAAGTGCACAGGGCATTAATATTACCAGTGAAGATAGTAACGCAGTGACTGAAATTGATTTGTAACAGAAATAAAGATTTCTACTTCAACGACCAATGTTGGAAATCCAGTTGTCATTGAGGAGACGATAGATAAGTCCACGTTTTTGTAGGTGAGGTGGGTGTTATAACAATGTAATCCTTATGTCAGACTTGTTGCCACCTGTTGTGGGCTTTGTATTGTATTACGGTACACGCGATTCTTTGTTAGCGCACAGTGTAGACTTAGACTTAAATAGTTTTCTTAACTGGACAGGTAGTTGCAAATATTGGGTCAGAAGTCGTGAGACAAAAGGGATTATTCGGGTTTCTACATATTGTCAAACAATGGATCCCTATTATCTTCAAGGTGGCCATGCCATCCCTCATCAAGAAGTCGTGATGGTGGAATCTGTAGGTGGTTTGTCCCATAATTATTGACTGGATATTTGAAGGGTTGATACTAGGGGACCACTGTTTGCACCAGGGGGTGAAATGGTTCAGATGGAGGTATACAGATTATTTGGATGTCTGGAGGTGTGAAAGCCCATTCGTAGGTGTGTCACTCAGACAAGTTAAGTAGGGGCGAGTGAAGGACCAGGACACACAGGTAAACAGATAGCTGCGTGGTGACGTCCAGTTTCCCAGGCATAGATCCAGTCAGAACTCTACTAACGGTATTTTATGTTGGGCACTTCAAATGGTTCAAATGGCTCTGAGCACTATGGGACTTAACTGCTGCGGTCGTCAGTCCACTAGAACTTAGAACTACTTAAACCTAACTAACCTAAGGACATCACACACATCCATGCCCGAGGCAGGATTCGAACCTGCGACCGTAGCGGGTTGGTTCAAATGGCTCTGAGCACTATGCGACTTAACTTCTGAGGTCATCAGTCGCCTAAAACTTAGAACTAATTAAACCTAACTAACCTAAGGACATCACACACATCCATGCCCGAGGCAGGATTCGAACCTGCGACCGTAGCGGTCGCGCGGTTCCAGACTGAAGCGCCTAGAACCGCTCGGCCACTGTTGGGCACTGACAAATGAAGAAAAAAACCAGTAATCCAGATTTTATGAGTAACAGCTGTAGGTACCAGTGGAGCTACGATAAAACCAAGTACTCCATTGGAAATGAATTTTCGAGTACGTGTTTCTGGTGCACAGAACTATTTCATCTGACGAAGATTTCAGTAGCTAATGATATTTTAAGAAACATAAGTAAGTACTGTCCTATAAAAAATCAATATCTGCTAAACAAAAATTTGTGCAACGGCCAACGAGTCGTGAATGTTTTAAGTGCCATAGAACGGTACGGACATATTTGAGATGCATTAGCATGGCGCTAATTAACTTAGGTTATTAACTTAGAACTATTTAAGAGTAAGAGACACACTCAACAACATGCGGTGGCTTCAGTACATAACAAGAATAATATTGCTGTAATTTATAGCTTTAAATATTGTGATATGACTGTTGAGCCTAGAAAGCATATAACACTAAATATCTTAATTACAAGTAAAGGGTATAAGGCAGGTAAATTCTAAGATCGCCACTAACAGAGTAGTGAAATATTTTCATATCATATCGTATGCCTTTCTACTTTTAATTACAAAGAAGTTTCTTTTATTGCACAGAAATCACGTTGATTACTCGTAATTGAGTATTTATTAGAATACCTGAAATGATATGAATGATATTATCGGTAAAGTTTTCATCGGTGGATGAACTTCCTCAGTTTAGCGTTTTAAAAATGGTTCAAATGGCTCTGGGCACTATGGGACTTAACTTCTGAGGTCATCAGTCCCCTAGAACTTAGAACTACTTAAACCTAACTAACCTAAGGACATCACACACATCCATGCCCGAGGCAGGATTCGAACCTGCGACCGTAGCGGCCGAGCGGTTTAGTGTTTTAGACTGAACGTAGTTTGTATAGCTTAACTTTTTAGAAGAACTGCTTACTGGTGTAATGGGAGGGTTCAACGTCTAGATACATATATTTGGGATAGAGCCTTTATAATGGATGCGTGAAGGTAGGCATTGCAGACCATTGTCTTGAGAGTAATGAAAAGAAGCCTGTGTAAGCCAAGGTGGTAATAAAGCCTCATGTGTTGGCTGGAGTCAGCCTGAATCCTGGTTCTGAATCGTAAAGGCTTCATCATCTTCTTTTTTACTATGACCTCTGTTAGTGTTTCTACCACCAACCCCAAGATTCTTTTGCTGCAACTATCCATTCCTTTCGCTTGCTAGCCATCCTCATCATCTATGGCATGCCTTTTTACTCACACCTAGATTTGTCCCCGTCACTGTTTCTCACTAATACACTGTCATCTGTTATTTTCAGCAACGACTCGTGTAGCAATCAGTGATCAACCTTTCTATATGTTTGTTTCATTTTGTTCTTCATTAGATATTTTTTTCTCGTTAACACTCACTCTGATACTTTTAACGCCCACAAGGATAGCCGAGAGCGTTATAGCGCCGCTTCCGGGATACGGGGAGACGAGCCTGCCCCTGATCGAATCCGCCTCACGGGTTAGCGGCGGGGACCGGTGAGCCGGCCAGCCTCGACGTGGTTTTCCCAGATTCAATCAGGTAAATGCTGGGCTGGTACCCACGTCACATCTCAGGTACACGCTATGCAAGCATTTAGAAAACATTTTCAGACTCGAACGTAGATTTACACTAAACGCAGACAGATGGGATATACATATTCCGTCCATGGCGTCACGAAGGGTATCCGCCCACTATCGACCACTAAATCCATATAACAATACCGACCTCGTAGAGAGACGGGAAAAGGCAAAAGAAAAAGGAGACTCTAAGACTTTTAACATTTTTCTTCGATCAGAATTTAGAAATTAGATCGAGTAAAACTATTCCAGGCATAGATCAGCGCTAGTAGATGCACAAATGTATCACCTAAATGTTTGTTAGCAGAACATTTCATCAGGTTCAACATTACGATGGAATTATGAATTACTGAGCTCAGTTTTCGAAAATTAGTATTGCAATGCTGTGCAGTCGAACTTGTAATCGTCAGTCGCTGAACCCAGAATTAAGCACTCAACAGTAGCAGTTTACAGTCTTCGTTTGTATAATAAACTGCCTTATTGAAGATGAATTCTTCCTGTCGCATAAAGTCAGTTCAACAACGGTCCTGCATAACTGTACTTTCAGCTATAGCCTAACTAGCTGCAGATAACAAATTTCCAGAATACAACTATGTCGTAGTGTATTCAGCCCTTGAGATTGAGCGGGCTACAGCCAATCAGTTACCATATATTGTTTCATCTACCTCTTGCGAAATTGCTAAACAGTCGGCCGGCCGCTGGTGGCCGAGCGGTTCTGGCGCTACAGTCTGGAACCGCGCGACCGCTACGGTCGCAGGTTCGAATCCTGCCTCGGGCATGGATGTGTGTGTTGTCCTTAGGTTAGTTAGCTTTAAGTAGTTCTAAGTTCTAGGGGACTTATGACCTCAGCAGTTGAGCCCCATAGTGCTCAGAGCCATTTGAACCATTTTATTGCTAAACAGTTGATAAATGATAGGGTAAACTACTTTAACCCAGGTCGCCAAGTCACAATTTTGGACTCGTATTTCAGTATTTTCTTTAGTATATAGATAGACCCGAGAGTAAGTATTGTAGGTCATGTGCATACTGCGGCGGGATGCAACGAGAAAAAACTGTAAGGTAGCACATGAACAAAATCAGTGTGCTAGTGTAAATATAAACACTAGAGTAAATGCCCCCAAACTGAGCACACGGATATCGAAACGGCCCTCAAGCTGGAGGATGAGAAAAAATAGCAGTGAACGATGAGCTCAGCGCACACTCAAAGGACGTGCAGCCGTGGCGTGAGCAACTGTTTGATTGTTCTATTATTGTTGTCTTATGATTAGCTAACCATTGTCAAAGGTGTTAAACAGTCTAACAGTGGACGTGTGTCAGAATGTGCTATCAGTAATCTGGGTAGCCATTAGTCAGCAGGGATATAGAATCCGAAAATCAGTGAACAGCAATAATGTCTTTAACAGGGTTAGGTAATGAAATTGGGAGATGGAAAAGTTGTACCGAAAATAAATTTGGGGCATGAGAAATGAATTAAGGGCCGTAACTAATAAACAGAGTGGGTTGAGCTCAGAATTTAGTGGGTTCAAGGAAAGGAAAGAGTATTAGTCGAGAAGTTAAAGAGAATAAATATTAAACATGGTTGACACTAAAATTTTGGACATGGAAACGAGATATAAACAAAAAGATAACACTGAAAATTATCTGGGAAGGTGCCACATGATGAAAGCGCGGAGAATCAGAGTAATTTAGAAGTGTACTTCTTAGAGTCTTTGGTGAAAATATCACGGATTGTAGAAATGATGCGGCCGGCCGGAGTGGCCGTGCGGTTCTAGGCGCTTCAGTTTGGAACCGCGTGACCGCTACGGTCGCAGGTTTAAGTAGTTCTAAGTTCTACGGGACTGATGACCTCAGATGTTAAGTCCCATAGTGCTAAGAGCCACATGAACCATTTTAAAAATGATGTTGCCATTGGTCTCACAACGATGAACAACAAGACTGAAAACTTGGAGAAATTGGTAGAGGGAGAGGAGGAAAGGAAAAATCTATAACGTAGCTAATAAGGTTGCCACAGGGCAGACATGTATTATGTTTATGTGTACCATGGACCGATAACCAGCGCTTATTGGGATAAGAAATAATCTTGATCGTCTTGAGCTCCACAGCTGATTCTTCTTGATATTAACAAGAAACAACCACTGTGCATTGGTGAACATTTATTATGTCACGACTGGGTTCGTTACCCTGCAAAGAGTTTTCGTAAGACGTTCCCACAGTGTTGTTCCAGTCCTGATTGAAGAAGTCTACTTATTTTATGTAACGTAAAAGGCAAATTATGGAACATGATGGTATAAACACTCCGTCGGCAAGTGGCAGAATCTCGGCGATCAGTTAATGTAGACGTCTTAGCATGCTGTGAACATCAGATACTTGTGGGACGTCCTTCTCTCACAAATTATCACACAAAAACAGCGAACAAATCTATAACAGTCGCTTACAGACTGAAGTGGTCGGATGCTAATATAGCAAGACGCCTCTAGATTCTGTGAGATTCGTCCTGTTCGGAAGTGTATTTATTTTTCCAAATTTTAGGGAGTTGGTTTCAACGGAGGCAATGGTAACGACTGGACCATATGACGCAGTGGAAAATCACGAAAGTGGAGAGAGGAATGCCAACCTCGGGAACGAATCTTGCTCTGAAGCATCTGCATAGGGGAACGACGAGTGTTCTGGTACAAAGCGCCAATTTTGCTGTATTTGATATTATTCATTAAAGTCCATTTTTGGCATAACTGGTACTAGGAGGAGTCTACGAGTCACCAGAGCGTCACTGCAATAATAACGTTGTGCAATCCATCAAACAATGAATACTGTTAACTTGCCAAAGATTTATAAATGTAAATTCAGGCCGGCCGAAGTGGCCGAGCGGTTCTAGGCGCTCAGGTTTGGAACCGCGCGACCGCTAGGTCGCAGGTTCGAATCCTGCCTCGGGCATGGATGTGTGTGATGCCCTTAGGTTAATTAGGTTTAAGTAGTTCTAAGTTCTAGGGGACTGATGACCTCAGAATTTTAGTCCCATAGTGCTCAGAGCCATTTTTTTTTTTTTTTTTTTTGTAAATTCAGTAAACAAATGAACATTGTCAACTAATAGTAAAACGTAAACTTTCACGGCCGGAAATGTTGCAATTGATAAAATGTTTCTGGCTATTACTTCATGGTCGAATGAATTTCATATTTAAACCCAAGATTGCGTCCCCATCTGCGGAGAACATTTTCAAGGGCGACCGTAGCTTTTTTGAGTGTCCGATTCACATTCTGTCTCGTTAATGACTGCAGAAAAATTCGTAAAAGGAATTTTTCTGATGTCGGTATCTAGCCAGGGTGTGAATCGGACACTCAAAGCAGCTACGATCCTCCCTGAAAATATCCTCCGCAGATAGGGACGAAACGTTGGGTTTAAATGTGAAATCTATTCGACCACGGCATATTAGCCCGGAACGTTATAAAAACTGTGACTGTTAACTTACCAAAGATTTACAAAGAGCTACGAAGTTTCATTATGTAAGTAGGAGATCTCGGCTGCAAGCCAATCTCACCAGTTAACGATGTGCGGTACTCGGAGCATGTCCTAATTAGATAGTCGGCTTTAGCATGCTCTCGTATTTTATTAACTTTTCGAGTAAAATCGTTTCATAATTATAAAACTGTTACTATTTTAGGATGTTTGCAAAGAAACGCATCATAATGGCATCCCTGGACTTATTTCATACAAATTAGCTATCCTCATCACCACTTAGACTCACAGGTCGCCTGCTAGCATCTTCTATGCGGTACCAGAGTTGCTTCGAGGGACAATATCTACAAGAACTTCACAGAGAACAGGTAGAAGGAAAAACTACACGCCGATTGACTGAGATAAGCCGTGAAAGGGTCATCTTAACCATCACAGTCTCGGGTAGGAGGGCTTGACCAGTGTACTGGATGTTACCTACATCATCTTCTAAGGAATCGCGGTTCAACTGGGAAACTTGTCTCCTGCGTAAATTCCGTCTGCTGAGGATTCCAAACAGAATACAATTCTGTCTTCTGAGGATTCAAAACAGAACACTCAATGCAAGTGACTTCCAATTCATACAACTGATGTGGTTTCATCTTCTCACTTTATAACTTTTCGCCTAGACATTTAATCGAAGTGAGTGTGTCCAGCAACATATTGCTTACGTTGTAGCTAAAAGCTATGTCAGAGGGGTTAGCGTACGGTTCCCGATAGGAAGAATTGGTACTAATGTCCTAGGTTTAATTCCAGATTTCTACGCGACGTCTTACAAGGTGGTGGATTGGAACAGCTGATGGGACCCATTCATGTTGGGAGGACATTAAAGCAGAGATTCGACTGGTGCTATTCGAGAAAAGTAAGCTACGTTCGGCACAGTGCACCACATATCACACACAGTCATCATTTATCGAAACTATATCATTACCTGAGTTGTTGGATACGCAAGCCGCCGCAATATCCAACTGAAAGGCTTGCACTATGAGATGAATCACACAGAATATGAATAAGCGCAGCGTTCTCGCTTCTCGCGCCCGGGTTCCCGGGTTCGATTCCCGGCGGGGTCAGGGATTTTCTCTGATGACTAGGTGTTGTGTGATGTCCTTAAGTTAGTTAGGTTTAAGTAGTTCTGTTCTAGGGGACTGATGACCATAGATGTTAAGTCCCATAGCGCTCAGAGCAATTTGAACCATTTTTTTTTTTTAAGCGCACGTAGCTGCGTCATCTATATATTTCATATTTTGGAGAAACACTGGCCTTTTCCTTTTGATTCAGTCCGTAAACCACAAAATTTTCGTAATCTTCACCACCATCAAGGATAAGTCTTGTTCATATAGTTTTTCTTCAATTCTCTCAAAATTGATCTTTCCATCTTTTCCGTAATCTTCCTCTACTACGTTACTATACGGCTATGTAGTCCTACATTACTCGGTTACTGTTGTTGCCCATTCTTATTACATGATTGTGACTTTAACTGATTTATTTTCGTTTCTTCCGGTACACTCTCACCTAATATGAGCCTTGTAACCTCTTTTCGGATGCGACAGGGTCTCGTGTGTCCCAAAATCGCACGCAAAAAGCTTATTTTTGTTTTTGTATATGGGTCCAACACGCTGCTGCGTAACGGATTCTAGGGTCTCCCATGATTCTACGAAATTTTACCACCGGCTCAAAACTGACTTTGCCTCCTAAGAATATTTTAATTGTGACGCATTTAGTTTTGGAACCAATGTTTCAAGAATGCTCTGAACTTAAATTATAACGAAAGTATTCAAAAATTTGATCTTTTCATCAGTTTTATCTTCTATAACGATTTTGGCTCTTGTCAGGCATTTCCCGTTGAGCGCTTGCATCTTCGTTTTATGTACCGATTTTTCAAAATTACGTTTTTTGTTATCAGAAGCAGTTTGTGAACTGACTTTTGTAAATCATTGTCAGATTCTTTTAAGATTACCCCGTCATCTGCAAAGAGTAAATTTATCATTTGCCACCACTCTGTCAAAAGTTTTAACATTTCTGAGGGCTATAAATGTAGATTAGTTGGTTCGTGCGTTTTTCAGTTAATTATGTCATAATAAACTTAACAGCCTCTACAGGATTCACCTCTTATAATTCCGTATCGGCCATTGAATATCATCGCAGCTGATATAACATTTAGTATTCTGGCTAATATTGTGGCGTAGATTTTATGTCCTGAGTTAATTAAGGAGATACACCGGTAATTCTCACAATTATTTTTATTTACTTTCTTAAATGCTTCCATAACAAAAGTTTCTTCCAGTCATTTGGTATAGAACAGGGCATTTAACAAATATTAATACAATGTTCACTAATTTTCTATTCAACAAAATAAACATATTCTTAGACAAAAGAACAAGAAAATAAATCACCAATCTGTAATAAGATTCGGATGTTTATTTCTTAAGAGTGGTATCATTCACCGTGCCAGATTTCAAAAAACGCTCACAAAAGCTTAGCCTTACTCAGGTCGAGGGAATACAGGGTTTCTGGCTCTGGAGAGGGGCAGCGCAAACGGCGTGTGATTTACTGCGCCAGAAGTGGGTAAAAATCTCTCGCAGGTGGCGTGGCGGCAGATCCCGGGGCAGAGATTTCCGATTTTCTAATACTGGACGTGGCCGCGTGGACACTCAGCTCTCATAAATCACAGCGCGCGCTGTGGGGAAAAAGTGCGGCCTGTGGCCACCGGCGGACACATTATTATAGCCCCGGCCGGCCAAGAAAGGGAATGAAACACGGGGAGGAAGCGCGCGGCTTACGCCTGCTGGCAAAACTACGAATTTGAAAGCAGAAAAAAAATCTCGTGGTAAAGAATCCACAGAAAGTGAGAAAATACACAAGGTTCAAATTCTACCCATCTGCTCAACAGGCGCTTCGTTTAAGTACAAAATTTCTGGAAATAGTAAACACAAAAAATGGCTCTGAGCACTATGGGACTTAACTTCTAAGGTCATCAGTCCCCGAGAACTTAGAACTACTTAAACCTAACTAACCTAAGGACATCACACACATCCATGCCCGAGGCAGGATTCGAACCTGCGACCGTAGCGGCCACGCGGTGCCAGACTGTAGCGCCTTTAACCGCTTGGCCACACCGGCCACCTTGTTAACACAATTCGGTGCCGTATGACAATGAAGAAGAGAAGATAATGCTAGTTGCAAGACCCCCTCACGCATAGCGCCTAACATCGATAATTAGAAATACACGCGTCGACCACCAACAGTGACCGTGACATGCTATCCAGCAAGACAGTACGACACAAACGGCAGCGACGTGGCAGCGAGGCGACAGACGACCGCAAGTGGCGGCCGAAGCGTGAACAGCGGTAAGCCTGCTAGCGAGCTCGCCACCGGCACACACGTGTGACAGAGAGATGTGTTCATTGGCGAGAAGCAGCTCGCAAATCGGTAATCAGTACGAGGCATAAGTCGTCGTCAGCCAAAAGTTGAATGTCCAAAAGTAGAATGTCCAAAAGGCATGTCTAAAGCCGTCGGCACACGGACCGTGCTGTCGAACGTTAACGTTGAGCGTGCCAAGTTCAACGTGCTCCTGAACGCTCAGAAACGATGCGACTTGTGCATACGGTACGTGGGCCCCAACGTGGTATACGCGATCGCAACGCACTCCAGCGGCAGTTGAGGGATGTTTCTAGTTCGTAAATCACACTATTTACTCAACGGGCGCGCGTAAAATTCCCACGTTAGCTCTATTAAAACGCACATTTCTTCCATCGACCACGAAAAGGAAAGTACCATGTCCAATCAATAAGGACACAGGCTTACAAAAGTTCCATTACAAACAGTGCGTTACAAATTTGGAATACTTCTCCGCATAAGGTAAACATTATTTCATCATTCCCACATTTTAGTAAAACACCAAGGTCAGTCTTACTTGATCACTGTTCCTACCCAGTAGCAAAATCTTTGCAACATGTGAATTACGAAGCGTAAAAGAAGAAGCAAAATATCATTACACAAGTAGCGCAAGCTGTCCTTTAGATTAAGCCAATCGAAAAAAGTCACCCCTCAAAAAAAGGTGAAATTGTATTTACATAACATCAAATACTTATATTAAACTAATAATAAGGTATCAGAACCTAATAAAAACGCGAATGTTAGGAAACAAATATTGGTTGTGTCAGGACGCGAACCGCCGCCCAACAAAAAGAACTTACATAGGGACAGCGTCGCTATTCAGTACGCTAAACCAACATGACACATCTTTTCTCTAATCATAGTATCTTACCGCATGCTTAAAACCTTAATCGTAGATATGTTGCTAACTTAAAATTAATTATAAGAAATTGTACCAAGAACAATGCGTTTTGGGTGGATCTTCAGTGTGTAGCTGCCTTCAAATAGCCTACTCTCATTATACGCAAGTTACAATAATTCTTTTGCCACGAATATGATGTTTCTCATTATTTTATTGGAACTAATCACACAATTAACAACGGGTTTTGCAGTGATTCTCAATTTGCTGGTGCTCGGAATGGCATATATACATATAGGCTTGAAATGAATGCCAATATGGCGCCTCACAACTCTGTACTGAAGGGAGACGGCGTGCTTGTGACGTAGGCGGCGTTGTGCCATCTCATTGGTCAACGCTCAGACGCACGCTCAGAATATCTGACATGACAGATATTGCTCTGCACGTTCGGAAAGACTCCCGAGCGTGCTATTCCATGCTGTGACGTCAGAAACTCGGCACGCTCAACGCTCAACCTTCCGTGTGCCAACGGCTTAACAGCGAGCTCGCGACCGGCAGACACGTGTGAGAGAGCGATGTGATGATTGGCGAGAAGCAGCACGCTAATCGGTAATCAGTACGAGGCATAAGTCGTCGTCAGCCAAAAGTAAAATGTCCAAAAGGCATGTCCAAGGCGAACCCGAAGATACTGAACGGCATGCGACGCATCTCACCACACAATACCGAAGAGTGACTGCACTGAATGACGATCCCCGGAAATGCCGTTCATCACCTTTACACGATGCGAGCGCCGCGCACGGAGAGAATCGCACGCTGTCTATTCTGACACGTATGGAATTTCGTTAGTGTCGACAACTGCATCGTATGGTACTAAACTTGGTGCCGCACACGTACACCGGGAAAAACCTTTTCACTGAAGGAGGCAACGTGATGTTACTCCGTCCTAGAATTAACCTGTTGGGTATCATTTAGAGTATCTCCTACCTACTCCGTATTACAGTTCTGATGAAGTCCCTCGAAGTCGGGTTGCCTTAAACTGATATTCAGTGGCTTCTGCTGGGATTGCGGGAAGCCGCCGTTAATAAACAGAAAAATCGTGTCATTACAGCGAATTTGTTGTTAATAATTGGTGTGAACTCCCCAGGAATACACTTCTGATATTAAATAACATGATTAACTCGGAAATGAAAAATATTAAGATCGTAGCTTACACCGACATCTAAATTGCAATATGTCTAAGCACCAACTGACTGACGAGGCATACTTCAAACTCTCTTATACAACATTATACCGCTTCGTACTTTTTCTAATACTATCGGGTGAAACTTCCTGGTAGATTAAAACTGTGTGCCGGGCCGAGACTCGAACTCGGGACTTTTGCCTTTCGCGGGCAAGTGCTCTACCAACTCAGCTACCCAAGCACGACTCACCGGCAAGATTAGCGTCATCGAGCCCTCTATAACATCTAACAAGACATTCTACATATTTTACATTACATGTATTATGATAAGTGATTTATACTACATTTGTAAATTAAGAACATCAGTAGTAAAGATAAACACAAACACAGTTTATATTCGTTCATGATAAGTACAATACTTAACAGAAATTAAAGGAAGGTGGGATTGAACTATGAGCATGAGAGAAGGGATGAGATAGGGAGAAGAAGATGGAGGTGATGAGTATAACGAGAAGGGACTGGTCTCACTCAGCCAGGCAGCCACTCTATTGTGCGCAGACTACTCAAAAAAAAAAAATGTTTGCGTAGGTACAGTTAAGATGGGAAGGAGCGCCGGTCCCCAGCACGAATCCGCCCGGCGGATTTGTGTCGAGGTCCGGTGAGCCGGCCAGTCTGTGGATGGTTTTTAGGCGGTTTTCCATCTGCCTCAGCGAATGCGGGCTGGTTCCCCTTATTCCGACTCAGCTACACTATGTCGGCGATTGCTGCGCAAACAATTTCTCCACGTAAGCGTGCACCACCATTACTCTACCACGCCAACATAGGGGTTACACTCGTCTGGTGTGAGACGTTCCCGGGAGGGGGGGGGGGGGGTCCACCGGGGACCGAACCGCACAATAACCCTGGGTTCTTCGGTGTGGGGCGTCGGAGGGGTGAAGTGGACCGCGGTAGTCGTCGAGGGGTTGTGGACCACTGCGGCTGCGGCGGGGACGGAGCCTCTCCGTCGTTTCTAGGTCCCCGGTTCACATAACATAACAGCTAAGATACTGTATAAGATGGGACTTGTGTTTTGTTTAGGGTAAGCTGATAGGTATTTAATTTGCAATGCGAGGTACTGAGGTGCTCGTGCACTGATGAGCCGATGAAGTAGACACAGCGTGAGGTAGTCACATAGCTCGTCTGGTCGCAACCACTCTAACTTATAAGCTACTGCTCGAGAATATACAGGGTGTCTCAAACCTTTAGGATCAAATTGAAGCAGGTGATAGAGGGTCCCCAACTGATTATACTCAGGCAGGAAACCAACGGTAGGAAATGTATATTCACTGTGTTCAACACACGTATGACAAAGGCGCATGAACGTCTGCCGCACTCTCTAAAAAATCTCTTGTGTCCGTTGTACCAGGAGACAGGCAGCTTGGACCCTTGCAAGCATGTCTTCATCCGTTTCTATAGTGGTTTCATACACCAACTTCTTGACGCAACGCCAGAGAGAAAAGTACAGAAATGTGAAATGCGGCGTTCGCGCTGTCCGTGGGACAGGACCTAACCTTCCAATCAAATGATGACGGTAAGTGATGTTCAGGTGCTCGTGAACATTAACGTCAAAGTGGGCTGCCTCAATTTCGTGTTGAAATCATATCCTTTCGTAGGCAAGAAAGGGTACAGTCTCCAAGAACTGTCTTAGCACATCGCGCAGCAACACCAGGTAACGTGGACCAGTCAAACGGGGAGGCAGCAAGTAAGGTCCTATCAGGTGATCTTGGACAGTGCCCGCCCATACGTTGACAGGGACTCAAAATCTGTTGGTCCCAGCGCTTGAAAACGTTCATTATGATAGCGCTTGCAAACCTTCTTTATGATAAGATTGTAACACCTTTTCCACCAGTACTCTCCACTGCATCATTGGAAGCGTGCGTTTCACGGACAAGCTTACAGGTTCTTATTACTGGGTGGTCGGCCACATGACCCAACACCATCTCCTCAAAGTCACTCCTTCGGTCATGTCTTTGGCAGAAACCTTGGTAGAGTCCCTGTGGCGTGAATGACCCCGTCTCTCCGAAGTTGGTATCTACGGAGATAAACTTCTTCGAATTAGGTTCAAATGGTTCAAATGGCTCTGAGCACTATGGGACTCAACTGCTGTGGTCATAAGTCCCCTAGAACTTAGAACTACTTAAACCTAACTAACCTAAGGACAGCACACAACACCCAGCCATCACGAGGCAGAGAAAATCCCTGACCCCGCCGGGAATCGAACCCGGGAACCCGGGCGTGGGAAGCGAGAACGCTACCGCACGACCACGAGATGCGGGCTCTTCGAATTAGGATTACGCCTGATGGGAAACCGTTGTCTGCGCATTCGTGCTGCTTTACGGGAGCTACATCCTGTCGCACAGTACAATAAATGCATGTCTGACAACTCTAGTGACGGTTAAGGTTCCATCTTTGACTAGCGTCATACACTGTACACGTCACAAGCTGTCTGATGCTATGGACAACTGACAGATAGTGATGTGCGTGCGGCACAGGTTAATGTGCCGGTGCGATGCATGCAGTCGTCACATGACACACGAGTTACGAGCTAAGTTGTGTACTGTATGTCTGTTTGTTGGTCGTGGTGTAGCATCGCAGCTATTACGTAAGTGCAGATTTTTACAGGAAGTTTTGTTACGTTATGGCAAGCTGTTTTGGACGCCTGCAGTATAGCAGCATTCGGCGGCGGCCGACTTGTGGCCTGCCGTATGTGTCTTGAGAATGCTCACTGTGGCACGCACTAAAATCGCTTATTCACCTCACCTAAGAAACTAAATAACTTTATTAAATATTATCTGTTTTATTCTAAATTTGGTACATGACCTTTTGTTATTCAGACGAACTTTGTGTCAAAATTTGATACCGCTACCTGTAATAGTTTCGGATATATTAAAAACCCATTGAAACGTACTTGACCGACACTTAAGAAAGTAAATTCAGATAGGATCAAATGATTCAAATAGCTCTGAGCACTATGTGACTTAACATCTGAGGTCATCAGTCCCCTAGAACTTAGAACTACTTAAACCTAACTAACCTAAGGACAGCACACACATCCATGCCCGAGGCAGGATTCGAACCTGCGACCGTAGCGGTCGCGCGGTTCCAGACTGAAGCGCCTAGAGCCGCTCGGCCACTCCGGCCGGCTTAGATAGGATCAATAACAGTTTATGTTTCTTTTGTTATATGGAAAAAGTAATAGCACTCTCAGTGTGCCGATTTATTTTACAAAGATTTTCAATTCTAAACTTTCGATAATTTTTCTTTCGCAATGAAAATAACAGTTTAAAAGTTAATATTTATATTTTGTGTTAGAGTGAGAGTAAATGAGAGTGAATGTGAGTGTGTATGTGGGACATACGTCAAATTTCAGTTCTATATTATGTTACACCTTACGTAATTAGCAAGTGTTACGCCACCAGGGTGTCATAAAAACTGCGAATCCCTCTAACTGGAGGATGACATATGTTTACGAGTGTTTGCTTTTGTAATAAGGCAGCCAGAAAGGTAATAAGAGGATAATCAGTTCTAAAGTATATTTCAAGCATAGTTTTCTCTTAGTTTTCGTTTGGTTTGGTTTGGTGGAACATTTTGTTAATATTTGCTGCATGAAATTACGTAAATGCACCTGCGAATGTTGATTGGAGTAAAACTGTTTAAGCGCGAATATGATCTTGAAAGATTGATCTGATTGGCTGTTCGTTTTGATCAACCAATCAGAGTAAAGTCTTTCCCGCGCATTGGAATGAGCTATATGCCCTGAAAGCAACGGCATTCGGTGGGGGAGTTTTGAGTGTTTGTTGTGGAGAAAACCGCGTGTCAAACTATCGGCCTTTGTGAAGAATTCTGCGTGCCGCGTTCAGTATGCAAATACAGAAAATTTTATGGCGAGCATCTTCCTTTGAAGAATCCACTGAAAAGGATCGAGTGTGAAACTCATCTCGTAGCAGAGTATTGACTGTATTAATCTCGTAATATTTCGGGTTGGACTCAGTACATTTCTGGCTGTCTTGTGTGTGATATAAGCTGCTCCAAAATTCCAGGACATGTTCAGATTTTCTTGGACATATGCAGGATTTGACGGTCTACACACGGAAAAATTTGAAAACGTAAAAAACATATGTTTTGACAGAGCACAGGGAAAAGTGTGCGAGTGTGAGACTTAAGGATTCATTTGTTGCAGCTTATGTGACAAACTATTATGTTTTCATCACTTTTTTGGGAGTAATTATCACATCCACAAGTAGTAGATGTGCTATCGACGTAAATGTGGACTTGTTGATATGATAACTAAAAGACAATAAAAGGAATTAGTATCGGAAAGCGGATATTTTCGATGAAGGAAGGAAGCATCCACTGTTGCCCGTTATTACTAGATATTTACAGGTTTATTTTGTTACCTGAGTTACGCGGACTATGCAATTGTTAAGTATGGACGATGGTTTTCTTCAACGCTGATTTTAACATCGTCTACATAGTATCTACGAATACAGAGCAACGGATGGTGAACGAACGCTGTACTGAGGTAGGTGGACATTAATTTGCAGCTTGCTGCACTCGGTGCTAGCGAACTTTTTATTACTGCACCGCCGCAATGGGTTTACGCTGTTTGTCACCCACTGCCTGTTCCAGTGTATAATAGATACCCGGGATCTTTGCGAGAGTTCGACAGAATGCTTGGACCGTTTGAAAACATGCACCGAGACTGGCGGTTGTCCCTTTGAACAGTTACTATGAGCTATTTTGTTGTTAGGCGGTGTACGCTGTGTATGTCCGCAGCACAATAAATATGCATTTTCGATGGTTGGTTCGTGTCTCACAAGGGAACCTCCCCATCGCACCCCCCTCAGATTTAGTTATAAGTTGCCACAGTGGATAGACCTTGAAAAACTTAACACAGATCAATCGAGAAAACAGGAAGAAGTTGTGTGGAACAATGAAAAAATAAGCAAAATATACAAACTGAGTAGTCCATGTGCAAGATAAGCAACATCAAGGACCGACAGAACTCAGGAGCGCTGTGGTCCCGTGGTTAGCGAGAGCAGCTGCGGAACTAGATGTTCTTGGTTCAAGTCTTCCTTCGAGCAAAAAGTTTAATTTTTTATTTTCAGTCAATTATCAAAGTTCAGGCACGAACACATAATCAACTTCGCTCTCCAAAATTCCAGGACATGTTCAGATTTTCTTGGACATATGCAGGATTTGACGGTCTACACACGGAAAAATTTGAAAACGTAAAAAACATATGTTTTGACAGAGCACAGGGAAAAGTGTGCGAGTGTGAGACTTAAGGATTCATTTGTTGCAGCTTATGTGACAAACTATTATGTTTTCATCACTTTTTTGGGAGTAATTATCACATCCACAAGAAAACCTAAATCGGGCAACGTAGAAGAATATTTTTACCCATTCGCCAAGTGTACAAATTAGGTTGGTCGACAACATATTCCTGTCATGTGACGCACATGCCGTCACCAGTGTAGTATAGAGTATATCAGACGTGTTTTCCTGTGGAGGAATCGGTTGACCTATGACCTTGCGATCAAAAGTTTTCGGTTCCCATTGGAGAGGCACGTCCTTTCGTCTACTAATCGCACGGTTTTGCGGTGCGGCCGCAAAACACAGACACTAAACTTATTACAGTGAACAGAGACGTCAATGAACGAATTGATAGATCATAACTTTGCTAAAATAAAGAAAAGTTTTTCGCTTGAGGGGAGACTTGACCCAAGGACCTCTCGTTCCGCAGCTGCTCACGCTAACTACGGGACCACGGCGCTCCTTATCTCGGAATGTCCATGATGTTGCCTATCTTCGCGTGGACTACTCAGTTTGTATATTTTGGTTATTTTTTTATAGTTCGACACAACTTCTTCCTGTTTTATCGATTGATCTGTGTTCGGTTTTTCAAGGCCTATCCACTGTGCTTACTTATAACTAAATCTGAGGGGGGTGCGATGGGGAGGTTCCCTTGTCAGTATAATCGGTTCTGGACTCACTGTCGCCTGTTTCAATATGACCCAAGAGGTTTGAGACACCCCATGTTGAAAAATCTAATTAAAGAAAATCATTAAGAGCACGATTATGACAAAGTATCTCACAAAGTCTTCGTTGAGTTCATTATACATTGAGATGACAAAAGTCATGGGATCCCTCCAAATATAGTGTTGGACCTCCTTTTTCGAAGTGGCATGGACTCAACAAGTTGTTGCAAGTCCCCTGTATAAATATTGAGCCACACTGCCTCCACAGCCGTTGATAATTGGCGAAAGTGTTACAGGTGCAGGATTTGTGCACTAACTGACCTCTCAATTACGTCTTACAGATGTTCGATGGGATTCATGTTCGGCGATGTTGGTGGCCAAATCGTTCGCTCGAATTGTTCAGAATGTTCCTCAAATTTCTTGTCGCCTGGTGACATGGCACATTGCCATCCATAAAAATTCCACAGTTGTTTGAGAACATGAACTCCATGAATGGCTGCAAATGGTCTCCAGGTAGCCCAGCATAATTATTTACAGCCAATGATCGGTTCAGTTGGGCCAAGGGACTACTGAGGAGGACGTTGTCATCAAGAAAAACAAAACTGGCACTCAGCAGACCAGAGCGTGGAACGCAAGATTCCTGAATCGCGTAGGTATGTTAGAAAATTTGAAAAGGGAAATAGATAGATTGAAGTTAGATATAGCGGTAATTACTGAAGTTCGTTGGCAGGATGAACAGGACCGCTGATCATGTAAGTGTAGGGTTTTAAATACAAAATCAAATAGCGGTAATGCAGGCGTACGTCTAATCATGAATGATACAAGAGAAATGTGTATTAGCTACTATGAACACCATAGTGACCGCATTATCGTAGCCAATATAAATACGAAGCCAACACCGGCCTCAGTAGTACTAGTTTATATGCTGCAGATGATGAAGATATTGAAAGAATGTTTGATGAAATAAAACAAGTTATTCAGATACTTAAGAGTGAAGACAATTTGTGATGAGACACTGGAATTCAATAGTAGGAAAAGGAAGAGATGGATAAATAGTAGGAAAAGATAGACTGTGCGCATCTCGTGGTCGTGCGGTGGCGTTCTCGCTTTCCGCGCCCGGGTTCCCGGGTTCAATTCCCGGCGGGATCCGGAATTTTATCTGCCTCGTCATGACTGGGTGTTGTGTGCTGTCCTTAGGTTAGTTAGGTTTAAGTAGTTCTAAGATCTAGGGGACTGATGACCATAGATGTTAAGCCCCATAGTGCTCAGAGCCTTTTGAACCATTTGAAGATGGACTGGGGGAAATGAGTGAAAGAGGAAGCCGCTGGCAGAATTTTGACAGAGCGTAATATAATCATAGCTAAGACTTGCTTTAAGAACCATTAAAAAATGGTTCAAATGGCTCTGAGCACTATGGGACTCAACTGCTGAGGTCATTAGTCCCCTAGAACTTAGAACTAGTTAAACCTAACTAACCTAAGGACATCACAAACATCCATGCCCGAGGCAGGATTCGAACCTGCGACCGTAGCGGTCTTGCGGTTCCAGACTGCAGCGCCTTTAACCGCACGGCCACTTCGGCCGGCGAACCATTAAAGAAGGCTGCATACGTGTAAGAGAAAAAATGGTTCAAGTGGCTCTAAGCACTATGGGACTTAACATCTGAGGTCATCAGTCCCCTAGACTTAGAACTACTTAAACCTAACTAACCTAAGGACATCACACCCATCCATGCCCGAGGCAGGATTCGAACCTGCGACCATAACAGCAGCGCGGTTCCGGACGGAAGCGCCTAGAACCGCTCGGCCACAGCGGCCGGGGCGTGTAAGAGACCTGGGGACACTGCTAGGTTTCAGATTCACTATATAATGATAAGACAGAGATCTAGGAACCTGATTTTAAGCTGTAAGGTATTTCCAAAGGCAGATGTGGAAGATGACCATAATTTATTGGTTATGAACTATAGATTAAAACTGAAGAACTTACAATAAGGTAGTAAATGAAGGAGATGGGACCTGGACAAGTAGAAAGAATCAGTTAGCGAGAGTTTCAAAGAGAGCACTAGGCAACGAATGACTGAAGCAGGGGAAAGGAGTACAGTAGAAAACGGATGGATAGTTTTGGAAGATGAAATAGTGAAGGCAGCTGAAGATGAAATAAGTAAAAAGACAAGGCGTAGTAGAAATCCTTGGGTATCACAACAGATATATGTGGAGAATGAAGAAACTATAAACATGCAGCAAACGAAGACGGCAAAAGGGAACGCAGACGTCTAAAACATTAGGTTGACAGAAAGTGTAAAATGGTTATGCTGGAACGGCAAGAGAACAAATGCAAGGCTAGCATGTATAACAAGAGGAAAGATAAATACCGCCTATAGGAAAATAAACAGACCTTTGTAGATAAGAAAAACAACTACGTATATGAATATTAAGAGCTCAGATGAAAAACCAGTACTAAGCAAGTAAGAGAAAGATGAAAGGTGGAAGGACTATATAGAGGGGAACGAATTTGGGGGCAATGTTATAGAAAGGGTTGGAGGAAATAGATGAAGATGAGATACGGTACTACGAGAATTTGGCAGAGCACTGAAAGACCAAAGTCGAAGAGGAGATTACTGTTTAATGTCCCGTCGACAAAAGGTCATTAGAGACGGAGCATAAGTTCGGATTAGGGAAGGATGGGGAACAAACTCAGCCGTACCTTTCAAAGAAACTTTCTTGGCATTTTTCTGATGTGATTTAGGGAAATCACGGAAAACCTAAATCAGGATGGCCGAATGTGAGTCAAGAGTGCTAACCACTGCACCAACTCACTCGGTACCTAAGTCGAAACAAGGACCCTGGAGTAAACGAAATTCCCTCAAAACTACTAATATCCTTGGAAGAGAAAGCTATGACAAAACTATTCCACCTGGTTTGCAATATGTATGAGACAGGGAAAATATCTTCAACCTTCAAGAATAATATAAAAATTCCAATTCCAAAGAACCAGCTGACAGGTGTGAGGATTACAGAACTACCATTGTAATAAGTCATGGTTGCAAAATATTGGCATAAATTATTTACAGAATAATAGGAAAACTGGTTGAAGCCGACCTCGGGGAAGATCAGTTTGTTTTCTGGAGAAATGTAGGAACACGCGAGGCAACACTGACCTCCCGACTTACCTTAGAAGATAGGGTAAGAAAAGGCAAACCTACGTTTATAGCATTTGTAGACTTTGAAAAATTTTTGACATTATAGATTTGAGTGCTCTCTTTGAAATTCTGAAGGTAGTAAGGGTAAAATACAGGGAACGAAAGACTATTTACAACTTATATAGAAATCAGTCTGCAGTCATAGGAGTCGAGGGACGTGAAAGAGAAGTGGTTGAGAAAGGAGTGAGACATGGTTGTAGCCTAAGCCTGATGTTATTCAATCTGTACATTGAGCAAGCGGTAAGGGAAACAAAAAAAAAAGAGTAGGAATTAAAGTTCAAGGAGAAGAAATAAAATGTTTAAGGTTTGTCGATGACATTGTAATTCTGTCGGAGACGACAAAGGGCTTGGAAGAGCATGGAACGGAATGGGCAGTGAGTTTAAAGGACGATACAGGATGATCACTACTGAAAGCAAAACGAAGGTAATGGAATATCGAATTAAATCAGGCGATGCTGAGAGAATTACATTAGAAAATAACTCACTAAATGTAGTACATGAGTTTCGCTATTTCGGCAGTAAAGTAACTGATGATGGACGAGGTAGGGAGGACATAAAATGTAGACTGACAGTAGCAGCAAAATCGTTTCTGCAGAAGACAAATTTGTTAACATCAGATATAAATATAATTGTTGGGGAGTCTTTTCTGGAGGTATATGCCTGAATTGTAGCCTTGTATGGAAGTGAAACGTGGACGATAACCAGTTCAGACAAGAAGAGAACAGAATGATTTGAAATGTGGTGATACAGAAGAATGCTGAAGATTAGCTGGGTAGATAGCGTAATTAATGGAGAAGTGATTTTGTTCATAGCTGTAGTTTTGATTGTGGACTTTTCTCCCACATACTATGTACAATGTGAAATCTGACAGTTAATCGTTTGCCACTCATAGCACGTATCACATATTTTTAGAGGTGTCACTCTGTTTTATTCACTCTGTAGAATAGGACACGACCGTCCGATTCTTATTTTTGACGTTGGCTTGCTAATGATATGAGCCTATTTCGCTTCTGCAGATTACAGTTTAAGCTGTCGAAACCGGTTAAGTAAACCAAATAAAGGTTTTCTTGTGCAGCTGACGACTGACTTTTTATCTTTGGTGTAATGAAGAAGTACTGAACAGAATTAGGAAAAGGAAATTTCTGGCATAACTTGACGAAAAGAAAGGAGCGGTTGATAAGACACTTTCTGAGGCATCAAGAAATTACAAATTTGTGGAACTGTTGGGGGTAAAAATTATAAAGAGAGACCAAGAGATGAATATAGCAAGAAGGTTCAGATGGATGTACGCTGCAGTAGTGATTCGGAGAAGAGGAGATGAAGAGGCTTGCAAAGAATAGAGTAGCGCGGGGATCGGCACCAAACCAGTCTTCGCACTGAAAAACACAACAATATAGCCAAGGTTTTCTGCAAACTACTTTAATAAACTGTTCTGTTATTTATTTTGCTGTCTATCCAGTCGCTGTCTTCACTTTCCCTAAATACAAGAACTTGTCGATTGATTCTACTAATTCACTTGTATTATTTCTTTTCCACGCAGTGATTATACAGGGTGATTCAAAAAGAATACCACAACTTTAGGAATTTAAAACTCTGCAACGACAAAAGGCAGAGCTAAGCACTATCTGTCGGCGAATTAAGGGAGCTATAAAGTTTCATTTAGTTGTACATTTGTTCGCTTGAGGCGCTGTTGACTAGGCGTCAGCGTCAATTGATGCTAAGATGGCGACCGCTCAACAGAAAGCTTTTTGTGTTATTGAGTACGGCAGAAGTGAATCGACGACAGTTGTTCAGCGTGCATTTCGAACGAAGTATGGTGTTAAACCTCCTGATAGGTGGTGTATTAAACGTTGGTATAAACAGTTTACAGAGAATGGGTGTTTGTGCAAAGGGAAAAGTTCTGGACGGCCGAGAACGAGTGATGAAAATGTAGCACGCATCCAGCAAGCATTTGTTCGCAGCCCAGGAAAATCGACTCGCAGAGCTAGCAGAGAGCTGCAAATTCCACAATCAACTGTATGGAGAGTCCTACGAAAAAGGTTAGTTATGAAACCTTATCGTCTGAAATTGGTTCAAGCACTGTCTGCAGCTGATAAGATTAAAAGAATCGATTTCTGTGATTTTATCCTTGCTCAAATGGAAACAGATGAATCTTTCGTTTCAAAGATTGTGTTTAGTGATGAAGCAACTTTCCACACTAACGGGAAAGTCAACCGTCACAATGTCTGTATATGGGGCACTGAGAATCCGCGGGAAACAACTCAGTATGAACGTGACTCGCCTAAGGTGAACGTTTTCTGTGCCATTTCAGCCAATAAAGTTTTTGGTCCCTTTTTCTTCGAAGGTGCTACTGTAACTGGACTACAGGATCTGGAGATGTTAGAGAATTGGCTGTTCCCTCAGCTCGAACAAGCACAACAATTCATATTTCAGCAGGATGGAGCGCCACCACATTAGCACTTATCTGTCCATAACTACCTGAATGTCAACTACCCGAGGCGATGGATCGGCCGCCAGGCAGCCCGTGACAGAGCACTTCATCACTGGCCTCCAAGAAGCCCTGATCTTAGCCCCTGCGATTTTTCCTTATGGGGGTATGTTAAGGATATGGTGTTTCGGCCACCTCTCCCAGCCACCATTGATGATTTGAAACGAGAAATAACAGCAGCTATCCAAACTGTTACGCCTCATATGCTACAGAGAGTGTGGAACGAGTTGGAGTATCGGGTTGATATTGCTCGAGTGTCTGGAGGGGGCCATATTGAACATCTCTGAACTTGTTTTTGAGTGAAAAAAAACCTTTTTAAATACTCTTTGTAAGGATGTATAACAGAAGGTTATATTATCTTTCTTTCATTAAATACACATTTTTAAAGTTGTGGTATTCTTTTTTAATCACCCTGTATATTATTTTAGTATTGTTATAATTTATTTTTAAACGCACTCGTTAACTTTAGTTTCTTCCGTAAGAGATGATACATTCTTACCTAAAACGAAATCTATGTTGCAACTACTTTACAAATACACACTTGGTATTATCTCTACAATATAGATGTGGTATATCTCTCGTTTATAGAATATGATGCATAAATGCAGTTTACACAAAAAACAAGGACCAGAGAACGGGACCAGGTCCGGTTGTAGACGGTGTAAGCGAGAATCTGACCAACGCAGCAAACCGTAGCAAGTCATTGAGCGTAGCAGTATCGGTCGTAGCAGTATCCCGATGAACATTACGAGCCCAAACACGCACTGGACTTTTTATTAGGCCCCAGAGACCACGGGTTCATGCTGCGTGGCGCCGGGAATGCGTGCTGCGCGGTGGAAGCATGCGGAACGGAGCAACACCAATGACGTCATCTGGAAAACTTCGTCGTTCCGGTGCCTGACAGCTACAGCATCCATCAGCTCCGTCATTTCACAAGAGGGGTCGAATGCACTTATGGCTGCATCATTTCCCCCTTTCTGTACCAGAGTCAGGATGCGTTGTGAACAGTGCAAATAATTTTTACACCTAGTTTTATGCTGTTGAAGTCTATATTTTTTGTTTTAAAATTTTAATGGATCTAAACTGTTTAGTTTTAATATATTAGCACTTCTTCTGTTTTACTTCTTTACGTTCGAAAGCCGTAATAAGAGACAGTGGGATCGACTTACAGGTATATCCACAATGAAGAGTCAAAGAAACTGGTACACCTGCCTAATATGGTGTACGGCCGCCGAGAGCACGCAGAAGTGCCGCAACATGACGTGACATGGACTCGACTAATGTCTGAAGTAGTACTGGTGGGAACTGACACCAGCAATCCTGCAGGGCTTTCCATAAATCCGTAAGAGTACGAGTGCGTGGAGACCTCTTCTGAACAGCATGTTGCGAGGCATCCCAGATATGCTCAATGATGTTCATGTCTGGGGAGTTTGGTGGCCAGCAAAGGAGTTTAAACTCAGAAGAGTGTTTCTGGAGCCACTCTGTGGCATTTCTGGACGTGTCGGGTGTCGTTTTGTCCTGCTACAATTGCCCAAGTACGTCGGAATGCACAATGGACATGAATGGATGCAGGTGATCAGACAGGGTGCTTACGTACGTGTCACCTGTCAGAGTCGTATCTAGGCATATCAGGAGTCCCATACCACTCCAACTACACAAGCTCCACACTGTTACAGAGACTCCACCAACTTGAAGAGTCCCCTGCTGGCACGCAGGGTCCATAGATGAATGAGGTTCTCTCCATACCTGTACACGTCCATCTGCTTGATACAGTTTTAAACAAGACTCATCCGACCAAGCAACATGTTTCTACTCATCAACAGTCCAAAGGTCGGTGTTGACGAGCCCAGATGAGGCGTAAAGCTTTGTGTCGTGCAGTCATCAAGGGTACACGAGTGGGCCATCGGCTCCAAAAGCCTATATCGATGATGTTTCGTTGAATGGTTCGTACACTGACACGTGTCACTGGTCCAGCATTGAAATCTGCAGCAATTTGCCGGCCGGTGTGGCCGAGCGGTTCTAGGCGCTTCAGTCTGGAACAGCGCGACCGCTACGGTCGCAGATTCGAATCCTGCCTCGAGCATGGATGTGTGTGATGTCCTTAGGTTAGTTAGGTTTAAGTAGTTCTAAGTTCTACGGGACTGATGACCTCAGATGTTAAGTCCCATAGTGCTTAGAGCCATTTGAACCATTTTGTTCTGCAGCAATTTGCGGAAGGGTTGCACTTCTATCACGTTGAACAATTCTCTTCAATCGTCGTTGACCCCGTTCTTGCAGGATCTTTTTCCGGCGGCAGCGATGTGGGAGATTTGATGTTTTATCACATTCCTGATATTCACGGTACACTCGTGAAATGGTCGTACGGGAAAATCCCCACTTCATCGCTACCTCTGAGATGCTGTATCCCATCGTTCGTGTGCCGACTATAACACTACGTTCAAACTCACTTAAATCTTGGTAACCTGCCGTTGTAGCAGCAGGAACCGATCTAACAACTGCGCCAGACAGTTGTTGTTGCCGGCCGGTGTGGCCGTGTGGTCTAGGCGCTTCAGTCTGGAACCGCGTGACCGCTCCGGTCGCAGGTTCGAATCCTGCCTCGGGCGTGGATGTGTGTGATGTCCTTAGGTTAGTTAGGTTTAAGTAGTTCTAAGTTCTAGGGGACTGATGACCACGGATGTTAAGTCCCATAGTGCTCAGAGCCATTTGAACCATTTGAACAGTTGTTGTCTTATATAGGTGTTGCCGACCGCACCGCCGTATTCTGCCTGTTTACCTATATCTGTATTTGAATACGCATACCTATACCAGCTTCTTTAGTGCTTCAGTGTATTTCAGTATATTGATGCGAAAATGGCCTGTGAACATTTATTATCTTAATATTAGAATTTCTGAAAACCAGTGTCCGATTACTTTGTACCGCATCAAAATATTCATAAAAATGTTACACAGTCTGCCTCAGCAGTATCCATTTATACCATTAGCAATTATGTGATCTCGATGTAATGACAATAACTGCGTTTACTCGTTGATAATATTGTTGGTTCTCATACATACAGATTTATTTGTGTATATCTTCATCTGCAGCTTACAGCCCATCAGTTACAAATGATACTTCCTCGCCATCAAACTGAAACAAAAAATCTCTTTTGGCGGTTAGTACACATAAGTCGATAAATTTGATTATATGAAAAACAGACTACATCAGCATCGCACCAAGATAGAAATAAGTGCAATATACAAGGAGAAGTCAAAAAGTAAAGGAACTTAAGCAATTTCTCGCCGTAGGGCTGGGTAACACTACTAGTATCCAAAGCTGAAGTACTGTCGTCTACAACAATTCTATACAACATGTTACTCTTATTCCCGCGTTAGTCGTTATATTGTAGTAGACCGTGAAACGTGGCAGCTCCGTTGTCGATCTGCACCAAGGAGGAAACGTGGGCAGTGATTCTCTTTCTGTTTGCGGAAGATGTTAAACCCGCGGAAATTATTCGTCGAATGCAAGCGCAGTATGGTGGCAGCTGTTTATCGCCAGCCTAAATCTACGCTTCAAACAGGAAATAACTCTTTGTGACGAGAAAAGATCGGGCAGGCCATCGACGTCAACAACTTAGGACAATTTGGAAGTCGTTGAAGGTATGGTGTTAAAAAACAGAAGAATCGCAGTGGACAAAATTACCAATACTTTACACATCAGTCATGGTTCAGCGTATTCCATCTTATTCGACAGGTTAAATTTTCAAGAAGTGTGTGCAAGGTGGGTACCGAAAGCATTGTCAGCGCAGCATAAGGTGCAAAGATTGCACATGTCTCGTAAACACTCGGTCCGTTATCATCGAGAGGGAGATGGATTTTTAAAGCAAATTATTAATGTAGGCGAAAAGTGAGTGTATCGTCATGAATCGCAAAGTAAGGCTGCGAGCATGGTTTGCAAACACTCATCATCACCAGAAGTTAAGGAATTTAAATGTCAACCATCAGCTGGTAAGATTATGCTAACACTATTCTAGGACATGGAAGGTGTGGTAGCCTTTGATTTCACCCCAATAGGCGAAACTGTGAACAGCGACAACTTATGCGATGTGTGGTGAACAAAACTGAAAACTACAATCAGATCTAAACATTGCGCAAAACTCCGAAAATGTGTCATCCTGCAGTCACATTCTGCCAAACGGACGGCCGAAGCAGTAAAGGAGTTGGGATTTGAATTTCTGGAACACCCGCCTTACACTTTAGACCTGGCTCCAAGTGAGGAGGAGGAGGAGGAGATTAGTGTTTAACGTCCCGTCGACAACGAGGTCATTAGAGGCGGAGCGCAAGCTCGGGTTAGGGAAGGACGGGGAAGGAAATCGGCCGTGCCCTTTCAAAGGAACCATCCCGGCATTTGCATGAAAGGATTTAGGGAAATTACGGAAAACCTAAATCAGAATGGCCGGAGACGGGATTGAACCGTCGTCCTCCCGAATGGGCTCCAATTGATTTCCATATGTTTGGACCATTGAAGAAAGCGCTCAGGGCAAGATGGTTTGTAACCAATGCGGAAGCCATTGATGTGAAAAATTGGCTACAGGTGCAACTAAAAAACTGTTTTCATATGAAATCAAAAACCTCGTGAAACATTGGACAAAGTGCGTTGATTTGTAGGGAGGTTATGTAAAAAAATAATGCATGTTTCAGTTTTCTATCATTACAATAAATATTCCTTTTCTCAAAATTCCCATTACTTTTTGACGTTCCCCTGTATATGCATACCACCCTCTGAAGGATTCATAAAGTAAATTTCTTACAAGAACATAATGTTACGGTTTTCCGGGTGATTTAAGATACAGAACAACCATTAACATTACATTAATCATCAGTTAAAACTACACTCAGTGCTCGGTGTTAAACACTTCAAAGAGGCACACTGGTCAACATGCTAAAAATGATAACTTTAAAAGAACTTCATTGAGACCAATAATTTAAATTTCAGATCACTGAGACTACATCTAGTATATAATCATAATAATAATCATAATAATAAGAACAACACTTCCTCAGAATGAGATCTTGCAAAAAATCTATTTTACGTTAGTACCTAGGACTATAAGTGAAATCCTTAACTGAGGTTAACCTAGTTAGTACCTGGAATAACCCATAAGCAGCCACTTACGACTCACGCACTCAAACAAGCCGTACACTGAAGAAGACGCGGTGTAATAACTAACGCAATGCATACGCTAGCTGCGACAAAATGTGATGCACGCAGTACCAACAATCCACGTTCTTGAAACTTCCTGGCAGATTAAAACTGTGTGCCGGACCGAGACTCGAACTCGGGACCTTTGCCTTTCGCGGGCAAGTGCTGTACCAATTTTTTTTTCTTTAATCTAATTTTTTTCGTTATTGTTTGTTTCAATTGTTCGTGGCGGACATCACCTGACGCCCGTTGAAGTTCGTTATTGATGCATTCACTCAGTTTTTTTTTTTTTTTCATTACAGGGGGCAGCTAACCCTCTGACCGAACACGCTGAGCTACCGTGCCGGCAACCAATGAGCTACCCGAGCACGACTCACGCCCCGTCCTCACAGCTTTACTTCTGCCAGTACCTCGTCTCCTACCTTCCAACCTTTACAGAAGCTCTCCCGAGTTCGAGTCTCGGTCCGGTACACAGTTTTAATCTGCCAGGAAGTTTCATATCAGCGCATACTCCGCTGTAGAGTGAAAATTTCATTCGTTAAATCCACGTTCTTGTTTACTTTTTGCTGTCCGAAGTGGCCGAGCGGTTCTAGGCGCTTCAGTCTGGAACCGCGCGACCGCTACGGTCGCAGGTTCGAAATCCTGCCTCGGGCATGGATGTGTGTGATGTCCTTAGGTTAGTTAGGTTTAAGTAGTTATAAGTTCTAGGGGACTGATGACCTCAGATGTTAAGTCCCATAGTGCTCAGAGCCATTTGAACCCTTTTTGTCTACTTTAAAAAGAAAAACGTGAAAACGACGCTACAGCTGCTGGATATGAAACAGACAAATTAACATGCGATCATTCGTAGGGAACTGTAATGAAACCAGCGTCGCTGCCACCCGCAAGGTTTGTTCTAAGGAGTCCGCAGCTCGTGGTAGTGTGGTAGCGTTCCCGCTTCCCGCGCCCGGGTTCCCGGGTTCGATTCCCGGCGGGGTCAGGGATTTTCTCTGCTCGTGATGACTGGGTGTTGTGTGATGTCCTTAGGTTAGTTAGGTTTAAGTAGTTCTAAGTTCTAGGGGACTGATGACCATAGCTGTTAAGTCCCATAGTGCTCAGAGACATTTTGTTCTAAGCCAATGCTTGCAAATGGAAATACAGTCAGTTGAGAAACAAAACCCAGACCACAATGACAGGTCAAAATAAACGCTAGGAGCCGAATGCGTGGCCAGAGAGTTCCTTAAACTCAACTCATAACACTCAACCCAAATTATATGCCACGAAACATCGCTGACTAGGGCCCAGTACAAAGGTAGTGCAATCTTCTTACATAGTAGTTATGCAACACTCACAAGTTGAATTACTTTACGAGAGGGTACAGCCAAATTCACAGTCTTAGAATTAGCAAGTACATTGCAAGTGAGAAAAATGGAACATATCAGTTCAATTTACGAAACTGTTTAGCGAATTTGTATCTCTTCTCGCTCATGTTCCCTCACGGTTATTTATTTACTATCGAAGAGATGCAGAATAGCAAACATACCATTGACAACAGATTGGTCAGATACATCCTCAGTGCATCACGCTGTGCATAAGTTACAGGGCTGCTGTTGATAAATGTCGCGTTGCAAGTACCGAGTCGGGTGAATTTGGCACACGACTTTCGAGAAATATAATTTTTTTCCGGAGTTCTTGACAGATATTCTGTAATTCTAGAGTCCCCTGTACAACATTTGAATAGTTCTGAAGAATTTCGGAATACTAGAGGCATCGGAAACTTATTTTCAAGTTTGGAAGACGATCAAGGTGACATATATGCTCCAGAGTATTTATTAAACTGAAGAATATCGTGGGATTTGTGACAACGAAGTTTTTCGCGACGGCACTTTTGTGTAAAACATTCTCGGACTTCTTTCCGCAACAATTCAATCTAAAACCTCGAACTTTCGACTAAACTACACTACACTTGTCCATCCTCCCGTCCTCTTTTAGAATACTGCTGCGCGGTGTGGGATCCTTACCAGATAGGACTGACGAAGTACATCGAAAAAGTTCAAAGAAAGGCAGCACGTTTTGTATTATCGTGAAATATGGGAGTGTCACAGAAATGATACAGCATTTGGGCTGGACATCATTAAAAGGAAGGCGTTTTTCGTTGCGACGGAATCTTCTCACGAAATTCCAATCACCAACTTTCTCCACCGAATGCGAAAATATTTTGTTGACACCGACCTACATAGGGTGGAAACGATCACCACGATAAAATAAGGGAAATCAGAGCTCGTACGAAAAGATAGAGGTGTTCATTCTTTCCGCGCGCTATACGAGATTGGAACAATAGAGAATTGTGAAGATGGTTCGATGAACCCTCTGCCAGGCACTTAAATGTGATTTGCAGAGTATCCATGTAGATGTAGATGTAGATTACCACGATCGTTTTCGTCAGAAGCAACTTACTATCCAAACCGCTGCTGTGGTGGCCTGATATAGCCCGTAGACGGCTTCTGATTGGTCAGTAATTACGTAATGCTGTCACAGATGGTGTCAACGTCTGCGCTGGTGACGCCACCCCTCCCATAGTGACATTGGGACGCATACCTCTGCCTCTTCTCTGCATCGAGAGCTTGCCTCCATGCACCCCTAAGATTATATCTGCTGTCACGGCTGGAGTTCCTGTCGCACACTCTTATTCCCACAGCCTCTTTAATTACAGAATCCCAGTATGGAGGAGCCTGAGGCAGAACTTTTGTTTAGTCAAACAATATTTTATGTTTCTTTGCAAGGCTATGCTCAGCAAACTACAGGTTTCTCCAGTTCACTGGCTTCTGTTAAAAGAAAAGGCGAAGATTTGGATGACATGTCTTTAAAGCCTGTTCGTAAAAGGACGTACCAATCTGACAACAAAGAACACGTGAACTAAGAAGGGTGTAAGTTATATGTTGCAAAAACGCAAGGTATTATATAACTGCTGATTATAGTTTTGTGCTTTGCTTGTCAAAAGACAACAAACATATAGACAACGGATATATACTACCATAAGAGGTTGACTGTATTGGATGCATTGGTTCCATGTATATAGCGCAGACGCCTATGATTACTACTCATTTTTATCTGTAGTCCTTAAGTTGACCATTTCTGAAGGTGTCGCCACTTTCAACAGTTTAATGACGCAATGAAAAGGTTGCAGCTTTTCTCTCATTTATTTCCGCTTTTTAAATTATCCAGTGTTGTTTATATGTAAATAGGAATGAGCCTGTAAAGCTCCTTGTGTATTTCATGACTACTGTATTGTTCGTGTTGTAATCTCGCCCTTAGTAATCGGCCCATCCTGCTTGCGATATAAAATATGCCTAATGGATTTTTACTAACTGGATAAGGCTATCTTTCCCGAAGGAATAATACCGATAAGTAGGAGGAAAGTGTACAACAGACCCTTCTGATGGAAAAGTCTACTAAAAATAAAAAGTAATTAAACCGAACAGGGTTATAATCTGGAAAAATGTAAGTTATTTGTGCATTCACTCACGAACAACACTGGACAGAAAAGGGGTACCACTGATCATGAATCCAAAAATTACACTAATGAACAAAAAGGAAATAATTAACGGTCGCCAGCCCACTAGGGTAATTTACATCCAAAATCCTGTACAAGATGATGGGAAAGAAAAACATGTATTATTAAACACTGACATGGCAACTGAAGGTTGTCACGTTTTTTTGACACTAACTTTAAGTGAGTGTTTAATGATAAAGAAAACTGAGAAGTCACTCTTACATTATGTCTGTCGTTAAATTTTGAAAGAAAACAATCGAGTAATGATTTGAAAATATGCAATTAAACTGTATGTTAGTACTGAACTTCGTTACATGAACAATGACTTTCAGTTACCTCAATGTATGTCATCAAAGAAATGTAGAAAAAAAGCAAACACTTTTACTTTGCAGTTACTTATTTTGCAAATTGGATTTCAAATTATTGGCTGAACAACTGAGCTTTTTTTACTGACTTGAACAGAAATAAATAATAGAATATGCACCAAACCAAACAACCATGTGCTCGAAGCTATATGTAAAATAAATAAAAATTCTGCCCTCTTACTTTGTGCGTTTCTTTAGGTTCGGATTTTTTCCAGTGATTGATGCTCAAACTTGAAAAGTGAAATTGCTTTACTTTACTCATATACTGAAGCCTCTGTTGTACAACAGTTAATTGAAAGTAGACTGAGGCTAAAATTGTTATAAGTGAAATTATTCATTAATTAACTGGCTGTAACTATTCAATTCGTTTCTTATGACACTCGGTTAGCATATAAGCAAACAAAGTAACAAGAACCGTGCTTGGTAACAATGTCTGAGGACAATGAGGACACAATCTCCCTGAGTTTAGCTGATTATTATTTAAATAAATTTTATCAATCAAATCACATTCAGTTGTGCTGCTGGGTCAGCTGTTAATATTTTCTACCAATGAACAGTCTCACTTCAGTGCTGTGCATACGACGAAACTTGGACCCGACGACGAAACTGTGTTGCTGGAACTGCTGCTGTTGTTGAAGACAGTAGCATCTTGTGGAGCATGGATAATTACAGGAACAGGCAATCGTAATTAATACAGCCTCTTCCGCCTGTCCACTGTCCTTACTCCTGCTACTAGACATCTGGCCGGCGCGCGTACGTGATGCCGCCGAAATGGTACACTCTACTGCGAGAGAGTGAACACCACACTTCCACACACTACAAGCGCTCGCCGAAATGGTACACTCTACTGCGAGAGAGTGAACACCACACTTCCACACACTACAAGCGCTGGAACCCGTCTGCCTCTCTCCGCGCGCTCCGCGCAACACCTCTCTACCCAAAGATTTTACCACGCACAAGCGCTGTTATTATCGTTGCTAGTCGATGCAAATAATAATTCTTTTGGCTTTTCCCCAGAGCTTATAAGTTTCACAGTAAGACACAGATAAATACAGACATCCACCTAAATTTACACATACAGTGAAGCGATGTCCTTACTTATTAAAAGAAAGCATTTAAATTACAAGTATTTACATACAATTCAGCAAAAACAAATTATATATCGGTAGCAGGTGGCATGCATCTTGCATTTTCGGTGTTACAATGTCTTGGCACCAAATGAGATACGGATATGCACATTTCCTTCTTCACACAGAGTCTTGATCTGCACTTGGTTTTAATGACAGCCATTGCCGAAACCCAAATCTTGAAGGATAGGAGGTTGCAAAAGGAATTAATACTTTCAGTGCTTTCTTGCTCAAGCTTGGAAACTCTTTCCTTACTGAATACCAAAACTTTGGCAATGTCATTGCCGAAAACTTCACTCGTAATGAAGAATCTGGTCAAAGTTTTATCAGCTCTTCTTCTTCTGCAGTATCGAAATCAGGAGGCGAATCATTACGGAACGAATTCTGAACCCAATGAAACCAATACAGTTTTCAGGAAAGTATTTTTTCAAAGTGAACGTCAAGTTCAGATAAACGTCCTACAGAAAAAATATCTTCAGTAAGGCCTATCTACGAGGGCGGTTCAGAAAGTAACCTCCGATTGGTCACAGTGCGGGTTGTGGGGGGAGTAGCGACGCCATCTGTGCGTTCACGCACTCAACAGGTCAGTCGGCATCAAGCCATGGTCGAGTGAACGTCGTACCTGCGCTAGTTTAGTTTTTGTGGCAGTTTGAAATGTGTGCTGCAATAGAAAACCCCGCCAAATGTGAAGTGCGTGCTGTCATAAGGTTTTTTACAGCCAAAGGATATTCTGCAGCAGCTATTCATCGTGAGCTTTGTGCCGTGTACGGACCGAGAGTTATGAGTGAAGGAGTTGTCTGTGAATGGGTACGTTTATTTAAAAGTGGACGAGAAAACGTTCATGATGAAGAGAGGAGTGGTAGACCATCATTGGTGACTGACGAACTCGTTCAGACAGTTGATGCAAAAGTTCGTGAAAATCGACGTTTCTCAATGTCGGAGTTGTCTACTGGTTTTCTACAGATTTCTAAGACTCTCTTGTACGAGATAGTGACAGCAAGATTGGGTTACCGTAAGTTCTGTGCACGATGGGTGCCCAAAATTCTTACCGACCACCACAAAACTCAAAGAATGGCCTCTGCATTAGACTTCCTGTCACGTTATGAGGACGAAGGAGAACCATTGTTAAACAGAATCGTGACCGGTGACGAAACCTGGATTAAGTACGTGAACCCTGAGACAAAAGAACAATCAAAGATGTGGGCACATTCAAATTCGCCTACCAAACCAAGAAAAGCCTCGCAAGATTTTTCTGCCAGAAAACTGATGGCAATGGTGTTTTGGGATGCCAAAGGGGTGTTGTTGGTTGAATTCATGGAACGTGGTACGACCATTAATCAAGACGTGTACTGTGAAACAATAAAAAAGTTACGACAGGCTATACAGAACAAACGCCGTGGTATGCTGACTTCCGGTATCGTTTTTTTGCACGATAACGCCCGTCCTCACTCTGCTCGCAGAACAACGGCCCTTCTTGAGTCCTTCAAGTGGGACGTTATCAACCATCCACCTTACAGCCCAGACCTGGCGCCAGGTGATTATCACCTCTTCATGCATTTGAAGAAATGGCTCGGGTCACAGCGGTTTGATGACGACGAAGAGATCAAAGATGCGGTCACAGGCTGGCTCCAGGCACAAGCGGGTGATTTTTATGCAGAAGGAATTTCAAAGCTTGTGAAGAGATACGATAAGTGCCTCAATCGCTATGGAGACTATGTAGAAAAATAGTGCAAAGATGTAGTTGTAA
Organism: Schistocerca nitens; assembly: GCF_023898315.1. Taxonomy (NCBI): domain Eukaryota; kingdom Metazoa; phylum Arthropoda; class Insecta; order Orthoptera; family Acrididae; genus Schistocerca; species Schistocerca nitens. The sequence goes on along the minus strand of NC_064616.1, from coordinate 800,752,096 downwards.
GATGTATATATTAAAATATTTTTATTTAACTTGGTGTATTTTTTTAAATCAACCGGAGGTTACTTTCTGAACGGCCCTCGTATTTGTCGTTTATAAAATGCTGAAAACATGGAGCCGGCCGAAGTGGCCGTGCGGTTAAAGGCGCTGCAGTCTGGAACCGCGAGACCGCTACGTTCGCAGGTTCGAATCCTGCCTCGGGCATGGATGTATGTGATGTCCTTAGGTTAGTTAGGTTTAACTAGTTCTAAGTTCTAGGGGACTAATGACCTCAGCAGTTGAGTCCCATAGTGCTCAGAGCCATTTGAACCATTTTGAAAACACGGAAACTAATCCGTTTCTCCTCCATCTTTCATTTTTATCTGCCAAAGAAGCAGCATCTTTTTGAAGGCCGAAACTTCGACAATAACTGAGTGAAATGAGTTCCACTTCCTTGCTGAGACTTATGCAGCAAGTTCTAATTCTCAAATATATCGCATAAGTATGTGACCTTTTATAGAAAGTAAGTGCCTAGAAATCAATTAGTACTGATATGATTTTGTTCTTCTAGTAAGTACGGACTTCTCGCCTAAGTTCAAAAATGCGCCGGTTCCCCTGGAAACAACTAACTAATGATTGCTGATATAAAATAAGAGAGGTGTATGTTCAGTCCCCATACTGTGAGACAATTGTCTAAAAAATTCTAATTTTCTGAGGACGAGTTTTAATAAAGTTCATCTCATTTATATCATTTTGCAGTACTTGATTCAGATCAACAGTCAAATGTTGCGAAGCAAGTGCTTCTCTATGGATAATGCCATGGGTCCACATAATGTCAGGAGTTTTCGCGCGGATTACTACTTGTACACCACTGTTTTGCTCCGACATGGATCGCGCACCATCAGTATACGTGCTAACACAGTGAATCCATTCAGTATGATTTTCTGTCGTTAATTTGTCCACTATTTCGAACAGATCTTTGCCTGTCATACCAGCATTTATTTCCTTACGAAGAAGATCTCCCATCATTGCGTTACTTTTTTCAACAACAAATCGCACATAACAAATTAAAAGAGCATCTCAAATGTTATCAAGTTTCAAACCAGAATCTTTCACTCTAACGTTTTCTACAACTTGTTCACGAAGATCCTCTCCTAAGTCTTGAATTCCGCGACTAATTGTAGTGTCAGACAAAGGCATGGGTAAAAGCTGTTTTGCAATGGGCTCTCGAGGAGTAATGGACATCATGTCAGTAACACATGGTAGAATTAGTTCTTCTGCAATCGTAAGTCTTTCTTACATTTTACTGCTCGGTAAGCTACATTGTAGGGCACTAGAAGATGGCCGGCCGCGGTGGCCGTGCGGTTCTAGGCGCTCCAAAAACAATGGCTCTGAGTACTATGGGACTCAACTGCTGTGGTCATCAGTTCCCTAGAACTTAGAACTACTTAAACCTAACTAACCTAAGGACATCACACAACACCCAGCCATCACGAGGCAGAGAAAATCCCTGACCCCGCCGGGAATCGAACCCGGGAACCCGGGCGTGGGAAGCGAGAACGCTACCGCACGACCACGAGATGCGGGCTCTAGGCGCACCAGTCCGGAGCCGCGCTGCTGCTACGGTTGCAGGTTCGAATCTTGCCTCGGGCATGGGTGTGTGTGATGTCCTTAGGTTAGTTAGGTTTAAGTAGTTCTAAGTTCTAGGGGACTAATGACCACAGCAGTTGAGTCCCATAGTGCTCAGAGCCATTTGAACCTAGAAGATGACCATCTTTTGTTCTTTCATTTGACGCAGTTTCCTATAAAAATATTCTCTTGGCTTGACCATGTCATTCTTATGGACACTTTCTAAATGACGCTTTAAGTTTCTAGGTAGCATACATTTAACAGAAAGTCCTATGAAATGCCGGCCGTAGTGGCCGAGCGGTTCTAGGCGCTCAGGTCTGGAACCGCGCGACCGCTACGGTCGCAGGTTCGAATCCTGCCTCAGTCATGGATGTGTGTGATGTCCTTAGGTTAGTTAGGTTTAAGTAGTTCTATGTTCTAGGGGACTGATGACCTCAGCAGTTAGGTCCCATAGTGCTCAGAGCCATTTGAACCATTTTTTCCTATGAAACACAAAACACTCTGTGAACGCTCTTTGTTGTTCACAACGGAGCACGTGAAAACAAAATCGAAGTACCAATCATATCTTCTGTACTTGCATTTCCCGTCGTCGTTACTACTTTCCTTGTTGACTACAAGCGGTGTCGCTTTTTACTTCCACTTGACAAATTTAAAAACTTTTCCATAGTTTATCACCTTTATAAGAAAGTCACAAAATAACAAAAACTCGTTGAAAACGCGCCAAGCACTGCAGGTGCTAAGTGTAATGCGCGATATTTCGGCTTCCACAGGGTGAAAAGTATTTAAACCGACAAACTCTGGGAGGTTGTAGGGGACGTCAAAACAAATATTTTTCTCTAATGTCTTTTTCTCCTAGAGGGCATGTTACGCTCTTCAGTTGTAGGTAACTGCTGTCCACCAGTGCAGTAGTGCATTGTCTCTGTTTACTAATGTAGCGATACACCTGGAGTGAGTACACTGACATGGTTGGTGCGTACTACGTAGCGCACCACAACGGACGAGCTGCACAGCGGGTTTATCAACAACAATATCCTAATCGTAGTATCCCGCATCATACGACCTTTGCTGCTGTGTACCAACGTCTGCGTGAGAACGGATCATTTAGCAGATTACCTGGACAGGGACGCCGTCGCACGGTAAGAACGCTGCAAGTTGAGGAAGCTGTCTTGCAGCATGCGGAGCGGGATTCTTCAATCAGCACTCGTTCAATTGCACGTAACATGGGGACGAATCAGACGAATGTAAGAACAGTTCTTCGAGAGCAATCAAATAATGGCTCTGAGCACTATGGCACTTAACATCTGAGGTCATCAGTCCCCTAGAACTTAGAACTACTTAAACCTAACTAACCTAAGGACATCACAAACATCCATGCCCGAGGCAGGATTCGAACCTGCGACCGTAGCAGTCGCGCGGTTCTAGACTGAAGCGCCTAGAACCGCTCGGCCACCATCGGCCGGCCGAGAGCAATCGTTACGTCCATTTCACTTACAGCGTGTCCAGCCGGCCGCGGTGGTCTAGCGGTTCTAGGCGCTCAGTCCGGAACCGCGCGCCTGCTACGGTTGCAGGTTCGAATCCTGCCTCGGGCATGGATGTGTGTGATGTCCTTAGGTTAGTTAGGTTTAAGTAGTTCTAAGTTCTAGGGGACTGATGACCACAGCTGTTAAGTCCCATAGTGCTCAGAGCCATTTGAACCATTTGAACAGCGTGTCCACAACCTGGAACCAGTTGATTGTCCACCCAGAGCACTGTTTTCGGAGTGATACCTGGAACAGCGTGAAATGCATCCCACATTTCCATCCTCTGTGTTGTTTACCGATGAAGCAACGTTCGGGGGTGATGGAGTCGCACAATTCGCATGTTTGGAACGAAGATAACCCACATGCCACAGTTACTAGCGCTCATCAAGTGCGGTTCTTCGTTAATGTGTGGGTCGATGTTGTTGGGGACTGTTTAACTGGGCCGTATCTGCTACCTAGTTGTTGTCTCTTGGTCATAAAAAATGGAAAAGTGTTTGTTGGTTTAACTAATTTGCCGCCAGAGAAATCTTCCTCTACCGGTTTAAATACTCCTCATAGGAAAAAATGACTTTAGGGAAAAATATTTGTTTTGATGTCCCCTACAACCTCCCAGAGTTTGTCAGTTTAAATACTTTTCACCCTGTAGATTATGTCTGCTTACACAGGCTGGTCGACATCTGAAGTATAATTCCTCCGACGCCACGCAGGTTGACACGAGAAATGAAATTTCCCTCAAGCGTCTTCTTTGCAACTAACTACAAATGGTTCAAATGGCTCTGAGCGCTATGGGACTTAAAATCTGAGGTCATCAGTCCCCTAGAACTTAGAACTACTTAAACCTAACTAACCTGAGGACATCACACACATTCATGCCCGAGGCAGGATTCGAACTTGCGACCGTAGCAGTCTCGTGGTTCCGGGCTGAAGCGCCTAGAACCGCTCGGCCAGAGCGGCCGGTCCACTAACTACGAAACAAATGCACGGCGCACAAGTTGAATATCACTGTGTTAGACAGATACAGTCTGCTGTTTGTTATTCAAAAAACATTGTGTTACATTTCTGAGCAAGTGTTAAGTTTCATTCGTATGTCATGGTGTACTTACTACTTAAGATGTTATCACATATTTGTCATGCATACCCATTTAATTGTAGATTCTTTGAAAATGGAGAAACGCCGAAATGCGTCATGTGTCATCCAGACAATAAAATACTGTGATGAAGACAAATAGTGTTTTATAAGGATATAAGGAGTATATGCAAGAATACTACTCACGCTCGTTTGAACAGTATGGTTATGCTCGTTCAGCCGGTGCTCTTGTGCAGTCGTCGTCCTGGTGTAACTGATACCTATGAATAATAAAACAAAAAAAAAAAAAATCCAATCTAACGGAATTGAAACGTCTTCTAGGCTTGGAAGAATTTAAAGTGATCGTTGATAGAAGCATTCTCTTCTCTCCACCTCTCTTGTCTGTCAAAAAATGTTTAGTGAATGTATACCTTAAGACTTGCAAGCGATTGCATGTGCATTCTAACGTGTAACAGATAGAGGTTGATTTGTTCGTTCGCGGCCTGTCTCGTTTACGCCTCGGTTTCGTTCTTTTCGGGTAGTCACATCTTCCACGTTTCATTTTCACTTTTTTTTATAATTACATAATTTACATAAAAATTAAGTTATCTGTAATATATACTTTTTCAGGCAGCAAAGAAAGAAATCTATTTATCTCTTTACCTTTTTTTCAGCTGTAGAACACATATTTATCGGAAGGCGAGTTTTTTCTTCAATCGATCTTTTTAGCTTTCTTCTGTTTGATTTAACGAGTAGTTTTTAGGATAACTTTTAATCATTTTTTTGTTGTAGTGTAAAAAAAGTTTACATAAAACTTGTGATTTTCGCTCTTCTTTTAAAAATAAAACATGACATTTGAGAAGACATTTTTGAAGTTTGATTGTTTTCTTGTGCTACCTGCCAGTTTGGTTTCTTTGCCTAAAAAATGAGTTGTTCGTGAGTTCGACTCAGTAGGAAAATCGTAGAACGGCATAAAATCGTATTTAGTTTTTATCTCAAAATATGTTGTTCAGAAGTACCTTTTCAGCGAAAAATTTTCTTACTTTCACCTTAATTATTAATACTGTTTTGTTGCATTGACTTTAATAATACAACCTATAAATCTACTATTTACCCAAAGTGCAAGGCAAATATGACGAAAAAACCACGTTTTCCTTTAAACATCCTTATCCTTCGATAGTCAGTCCCCTTTTTTTCTCTTGGAACTTTGTGAGAATACTCAGACACAACCTGAAGTATATGTACGAGGGGCGTTCAGAAAGTAAGCTCCGATCGGTCGCGAAATGGAAACGACTATGAAAATCCGATAAAGCTTTGCACAGATGTGTTGGGTAGTGTCTCTAGTATAACCCCAGTTAGCATCACGTCGCTCTTCTCATTTCTGAGCTCGCAGTGAGTGCGTAAAGATGTCTAGAAAATAGTGTCTGCCGCCAAGTACGAGGGCCTGGCGAGAAATTTCGCCTGAACTATGCAGCTAACATTACATAACTGTCGTGCTGTTTCTTCTTCAAGACAATTCTCAGCCGCATTCTGCAGGGGCAATGAAGATGCTCCTGCATCGTTTTCAAATGGAAATGTGAGATTACCCACAATACAGTCCGCAATTGTCTCCCCCTGAGTTTCATCTCTGGTCACATGAACCGCTGTCTTTGAAGACAACATTTTGACACAGACAACGAGGTGTAGGCCAGCGTGGAGAATTGGCGGAAAGCACTGGCGGCTGCCTTCTATGATGAGGCTATTGAGAAGTTGGTACAACGCTATGACAAAAGTCTAAGTCAGAACGGCGACTACGTAGAGAAGTAGCTGAAAGGTGTAGCTAATTGTTACAAGTAAAACATTTCTGATGTTCACTGTGGTTTCAATTTGGCAATCAATCGGAGCTTACTTTCTGAACAGGCCTCGTAGCTACAGTGTCACATGAAATTGAGACTTGTCTCAATCGGATAATTTACAACGTTTAGCTTTGTAACTAGACGTACAGCGTTGAAATTTTCATTTTTCAGGTCACCGTGAAGAATCTGTCTTGAGGAACTTATAGCTCAGATCAAACTGTTTAAATATATTCTTATTTTACGAGAATCGAGCAGTTCAATCCCATTAATAGTAGTTTTGGGGATTTTATCGATTCCTACTTGAATTCTTATGTATCTTCGTCTTTTGATTCTGCTTCACGTTTCTGTGCAGTGACTGTTTTAATTTTTGATTCGTAAGATTAAAGCGACAGAACAGGGGACAACAACCATAAACGATATTTCACTTTGTAATGCCACTCACGGGATATGACTATCGACAACCGAATATAGGCCCTACGTATAAAGTTTTGAAAGAATGCTGAGAGTCAAATACAGAGCTTTGGCTTCTGAAGTGACGCAGGATCATGCTTGTACATATATAGCGTTAAGGAAAATACGAACAGGACAAATTGGAACCGGCTGTCGTGGTCGCAATTCATATTCATCAAGCAACATTAACTTTTTCGACATATAAATGATTATCGCTTTTCACTTTGCATGATGGATCAAACGCTGTTCACCTTGCGTGATGGATCCGTTTGAAGCACGGAAAGATACTCCATGAGATGGTTCTTCAAGAGTATTCGCAGATAAGTCAAGAACTATCAATATAATCGTCTCATGTATCTTATGCCTGCAAGATGTTTTCCAAAATATTTTCCATAAAAAAACACGTCGTATTTTATGCCGTTCTGACAGAAACTAATGATTTAACAGGAAAGTCATTCAGTGCGAGTTTCATGGGCAACTTTTTCTGCCCTTTCCCGTAGTAAGTGAGACGACCCAAAAAATACCTAAAATCATCGACATTGAACTAGCAGTGGATTTTTTTCTTTTCTTTTCAAAAACATATATGTTTAATATTTATCTTATAAGTACATTAATGCGTAATGTACTGATTTATTGATTTTCATATTCGTTTCATTCTGCTCAGTTAATAGCCACGTGTGATCGCTCAGACGTTCTGTTTCTCGAGTAACTGATAACTGATTCCATGCAAATACCTTGGGGCGCTTTGTGACTACTGACTGATCAAAAAGCTGTTATCTTTTTCGATTGCAAAGACCTTCAAAGCAATGACGTGTGCTGTGTCGTCAAAGTTTTGAAAAAAACGTCTTGTTTCTTATCAGTTCTTAAGTTTCGATGATCTTCCAGCATATACGAGGGTTGCCCAGAAAGTTATGCACCGCATTTTCTTTCTCAGCCACAAACAATGCTACGAATGCGAATCGTTACGCATCTATTATTTGAAGTCTCCTGAGTGAGCGCGCCAAGTTTCCACCAATTCCGACAGATAGCGAAGCTTCAGGACAGTTTCAAAGTGGCGTCTGTAGGTGATGTACGTTACAAGCAACGTGCCGTCATTGAATTTCTCACTGCAGCGAAGGAAACTGTGGGGAATATTCACAAATGCTTGTGCAAAGTCTATGGAGCATCTGCTGTCGGCAGAAGTAAAGTTAGTCGCTAGGCGTGGAGGGTGAGGTCATGAGAAAGCGGTTCGGCGGAGCTCCACGATTTGCAGGGGTCGGGGAGATCATCCGCGGCTGTCACACCTGACATGTAAGTAGCGAGCTGATGTTGTCATTCGCGAGGACAGACACATTACGACTCGGCAGTTGGCGCTGCATCTGTCAATCAGCAAAGGAAGTTCACACAGTGAATCACTGGCTCCGCCACCAGGAGGACAAGGATTGGTATCGACAGGGCATACACGCCCTTGTTTTTCACTGGAGGAAGGCCATAGAACAGGGTGGAGATTACGTGGAAAAATAGGATGTGTAGATAAAACACCATTATTTCGTGTGTGTAATACTCATTGGGTTCAATAAAGAATTCTTAAAGAAAAAAATGCGGTGCATTACTTATTGGGCCACCCTCGTAGTTGCCGCTGTTGCTGATACAGATCTGTTAAGTTTAGCACGCAGTTTCTGAGCTACTGTGTCGGAATTCGATAATTTTTCAAATAAATTTCCCCTTCTCCCACCTTATGACACTTTGATGCATAGTTAATTTACACATCCGCAAATTATAAAAGTAAGGTATTAATGCTGGTTTGAGAAATGATGGTTTATTACCAATTATTTCATGCTAGTAATGCCCACATAAATATATAATTTTCTGCACACGAACTGGAAACCAAGACATTCTATTTTATAAGACTACAAACCCTTCCCTCGAAGCCGGCCGTTGTGGCCGAGCGGTTCAGTCCGGAACCACGCCGTTGCTACGGTCGCAGTTTCGAATCCTGCCTCGGGCATGGATGTGTGTGATGTCCTTAGGTTAGTTAGGTTTACTTAGTTCTAAGTCTAGGGGACTGATGGCCTCCGACGTTAAGTCCCATAGTGTTTAGAGCCATCTGAACCTTCCCTTGAAAGTGAATAACTGTTGGGATTGTCCACGCTAGGTCATAAACAGGTCCCGTAACCCATACTTGTATTCAGCTCGACATGGCCTCTCTCTGGCTGGCTTGTGGTCACCGCCCTGTCGCATCACCCGGCTAATATGATGCTTTCTGAGAGCGCATTCAGCTAAGGAAATCGAAATAAACAACCTATCTTCATTAGGTAATCAATGATTTAATCACGCAGAAGTAATAGTTGTGCATATCTGATATTTTTTCTGGAAAGTTATCTAATCAAATGGCTCTGAGCACTATGGGACTTAACATCTATGGTCATCAGTCCCCTAGAACTTAGAACTACTTAAACCTAACTAACCTAAGGACATCACACAACACCCAGCCATCACGAGGCAGAGAAAATCCCTGACCCCGCCGGGAATCTAACCCGGGAACCCGGGCGTGGGAAGCGAGAACGCTACCGCACGACCACGAGATGCGGGCAGTTATCTAATCCATATAGCACACAACTAGATGAGTAAGGAACGGCGAACGAGTAAAAATGAACGGTTCCCAATCAGAAACGATCACCAGTGAACCTGTTCCAAAATATGAAAAGTTTTCCCATCTCTAAAGCCAGCTATTCAGAATGGTGATCATAACTTTTTCGTGAATCTCTACATAACTCTTCAGAACTCTGTAACTACAGCAATCTGTTAAGAATTCTAAAAAAATATATATTTCTCAAAAAGCGAGTTCCAACTTCACGTGATTCAAGTACGGACGCAACCGATACTGCAGATTACTAGTGGAACTACAATATACAGTCCCTCTTCCGTAGCGGTTCAATGGCATTCTCGATGTTTTCACATTCTAGCCACTTGCTGAATTGTCTTCCTTATCTGTAAGGAGGCTGTTCCCGTTCGGACTCCAATACAAGACATGCCAGCGCCGAACTTTTTCGGCTTCGGCACAGAAGACATCAGCAGGATCAGAACGAATGCTCGTCTTTACAGAGTTCATTCAAACCACGGCAACTTCAACAACGCTGTCTTTTATAATCGCAGCTTGTGATAAAGAATGTGTTGCCTAGCGGTACACTACTTTCATTTAAGATTTCCATAATTTTGATAAATCATTTCTTGCAAGGTCCTCGTCGGTTTTTTAATAAGTTCGGAATCACTTTATTCCCCCATCTTTTTGCAACTAAGTTGGAAACCACCTTTAATTATTTTATCATCTACAAGATGTTGAATTCTTGCCTTTTTCCTACAGCTTATGTCTTTGTAATATGCACTATTAACGAAAAATTACAGTTTGTTAGAAAGTACTAAAGCATTGTGTTTCAGAAATTAATAGTAAACCGACTTTTTTTGAAATCTGAATTTCAACTAGGAACAAAGGATATCATTTACTTACATAATCAACCTTTTCTCAAACTCATTCTTCACATCACTGCATCTTTATTACATCAGAAAAAAGTATCCTTAAGTCTCCAACCAAAAATGTCTTTCTTTCTGAGCTAGTCGTTACTCCCATATCGTCGTCCCCTCAAAGTACACAGCCACATGGCATGTGACAAAGAGAGATAGGGCTGTGTAGTGGATACTGTAGGACCTGGAATTTCAGTTTGTGAATAGTATCAAGAATTTCAGTTGCACGATGGAGGCGGCCAGTACTGTGAAAAACAACGAGTCTAGACAGAATTCGCCTGTGACGGCTTCATACAGCTGACTTCAGCACCTTATCCAGTGCATCTATAAATATTCCTCAAATGGTTCAAATGGCTCTGAGCACTATGGGACTTTACATCTGTGGTCATCAGTCCCCTAGAACTTAGAACTACTTAAACCTAACTAACCTAAGGACATCACACACACCCATGCCCGAGGCAGGATTCGAACCTGCGACCGTAGCGGTCACGCGGTTCCAGACTGAAGCGCCTAGAACCGCACGGCCACATCGGCCGGCTAAATATTCCTCAGCCCCTATACATGACTCCCGTAGGGAGCGTGGAAACAAGATCGGATTAATTATACCTCACGTAGAGACATTTAAGATGTTATAATTCCAGCACCCCCTACGCGACTGGGGCGAGAAGAATGCCTAACATGTGCTGCTAAGTAGCCTCGGCTGTGCATTTCACAGTGGTTGTCTGAGTACAGTTTACAGGAGCCCCCTCCCCCCCCCCCTCCCCCCCGCGGTACCAAATTACCAAATCGCCAGAAAAGTTTCTCAGTGTAGCCACAAGTTCGGACAAAGTGGTACAGGCGACGTACAGTACAACTGGCCGTTCTTTCCCATTCGAGGCTGCAAAAATTAACTTAACCTTTTCATGGACCAACTCAGTGAATCGATGTTTTGAGGCCCTCCCTACCTATTCTGCGCCGTTCTGTCACTGATGTAGTCTCTTGAAGCAGTTGTTCTAGCGCTGCTGAATTCGTTCTGAGATGCGAGCCGTCTGCCTATGTGAGCTAAGTGGGAATGTCGGCAGCTAATATACTTTAAAGAAATTTTGGGTCCCATTACGGTACATTTACTGACACACCGTAAAACAGCTATCACTCACACCTTGAGACACGAATAATTTCAAAATTACGGAAAAATGAGAAAATGACTTGCACAGAGATCAAGTCTAGATTGCATCTTAACGCCGACCGTAGAGCTTGGTGTACAACAGAAATCTCTAGTACACTTCGTGTAACTTCAAGCTACTCGTGCATTGTCGGTAGATTATTAATTTTCATTTGTTTCCTAATATAAGTACTTTACCGCAGAGCAGTGCGGTATTCGCTAAGCTTTAATGAAACTTGGGCTCCCCTTAGCGTTTATTATAATCAAAGTGGCTTATAATCACAAATATCTGACAAAGAAAATGTCGTAGTTCGGCGTCTAACTGTTGGTGGATCCTTGGCATTTAGAATCACCGAGTACAATTCACTCTCACGGCTTACTCATAGTTCCCCAGATCACTAGCGTTTTTTGGTGCCATACGGAGTGGCCAGTCACGTTGTGTGTTAGCTTTGCGGCGGGTTCGGGCATCTTTGTTTCCAGAGCGAGAAAAGACGTTACTTGGCTGTGAGTCTGCATGAGAGCTGCAGGTCACCCGTTGCCACATTCACGGCTAATTATAGTTACAGTTCGGTTAAAGACACGCGTAGACGTACTACACTCATGCTCATAAATTAAGGATAATTGCAGAATGTGGTACCACACAAGGTGGCACTACACAAAACTGACGCTAATAGCATACGCACATAGGGAACACACACGACACAGATCTGTAAGTCCACGGTATTGGTGATAAGTTGAGAAAACCGTCCCGAAACACATGTGCTACAAAACGCCTCTATTTCCTCCGCATGTACCCCGACATCAGTATGGGATATGATCACCATGCACACGTACACAGGCTGCACAACGGGTTGGCATACTCTGGATCAGGTGGTCGAGCAGCTGCTGGGGTATAGCCTCCCATTCTTACACCAGTGCCTGTCGGAGCTCCTGAAGTGTCGTAGGGGTTTGAAGACGTGCAGCGATACGTCGACCGAGAGCATCCCAGACGTGCTCTATGGGGTTTAGGTCTGGAGAACAGATAGGCCACTCCATTCGCCTGATATCTTCATTTTCAAGGTACTCCTCCACGATAGCAGCTCGGTGGGGACGTGCGTTATCATCCATGAGGAGGAAGGTGGGACCCATTGCACCCCTGAAAAGGCGGACATACTGGTGCAAAATGACGTCCCGGTACACCTGACCTGTTACAGTTCCTCTTTGAAGGACATGCAGGGGTGTACATGCACCAATCGTAATCCCACCCCACACCATCAAACCACGACCTCTATACAGGTCCCTTTCAAGGACATTGCGGGGTTGTATCTGGTTCCTGCTTCACGCCAGATGAAAACCCGGCGAAAATCACTGTTCAGACTATACCTGGACTCGTCTGTGAACATAACCTGGAACCACTGTTCCAATGACCATGCACTGTGTTCTTGACATCAGGCTTTACAGGCTCTCCTGTGACCAGGGGTCAGTGGAATGCACCTTGCACGTCTCTGGGCGAATAAACCATTTCTGTTCAGTCATCTGTAGACTGTGTGTCTGGAGACAACTGTTCCAGTGGTTGCGGTAAGGTCCCAAGCAAGGCTACTTGCAGTACTCTGTGGTCGTCTGCGGGCACTGATGGTGAGATATCGGTCTTCTCGTGGGGTTGTACACTGTGGATGTCCCGTACTGTAGCGCCTGGACACGTTTCCTGCCTGCTGGAATCGTTGCCATAATCTTGAGATCACACTTTGTGGCACACGGAGGGCCCATGCTACGACCTGCTGTGTTTGACCAGCCTCCAATCGTCCTAGTATTCTATCCCTCATAACGTCAACAGTATGTGTTCTTTGAGCCATTTTCAACACACAGTCACCATTAGCACGTCTGAAAACGTCTCCACACTTACTCGCTGCACCGTACTCTAATATGCACAAACACACATCTGCGTATGTGGACTGCTGCCAGCGCCACTGTGCGACGACCGCAGGTCAAATGCACTGCTTGGTCATACCCCTAGGTGATTTAAATCCGAAAACCGCCCACCAGAGTGTTGTTTCGCCATGTATCAGCATTATCCTTAATTTATGAGCATGAGTGTATTTCAGATATCTGGTGCTGACTTGTTCCAGTGAGTTCAAACAAAATTCGCCGGGAGGTGTCGGAACGCCGTTCCGGCGCGTTCCAGCCGAAATTAAGTCCTGCCATTTAACTTATCACAACACCGGCTGTAAGCATTTGCTGCTTACAAAATGTGATCTCACTCTCACTGCCTCACCAAAACACTTATCTCTAAACACATACACATAATAATATTCAAAAAATACTCCAAACTATATGCTAACTCTTAATCTATTACATACATTGCTACAAATATCTGATTCATCTTAACCGATTCCCTCCTTCGCTCTCACTTCCCCGCTCATCAATTCCACACACAAACTGACTAGAGAAAGCATTCTCAAATTTAACTTTCCTCCTCCCACCTCTCATGTTGCTGTGAAATTCTAAGATTCAAGATAGCGAATTTTGCATTCAGGCATAGGCTGAATCCAAGATGGTGAATCACAATGGCTGACCTGGGATACTGGTGTAGCTTCATGAGGTCAGAATCCAAGATGCTGACCCAAGATGTCTGACCTGGAATATGACCCCAGTCTGCATTTCGGCCAGTTTTCTTGTGTTTTCCCCTGAGACAAAGGATTTTGGTTTCTCCTGAAGGTCCAAGCCTGCCTGTTAGACATTTTTCTCCAGCCAGTCTGAGCCTGTGTTTCTGGGCATTGTCCCTCAAGGCTACCCTCTCTTCCCTTCCCCTGCACCAGTTCGAAAACATAAGAGCATATGGACTATCAGACCAATTGTGTGATTGGATTGAAGAGTTCCTTGATAACAGAACGCAGCATGTCATTTTCAATAGAGAGAAGTCTTCCGAAGTAAGAGTGATTTCAGGTGTGCTGAAGGGGAGTGTCGTAGGACCGTTGCTATGCACAATATACATAAATGACCTTGTGGATGACATCGGAAGTTCACTGAGGCTTTTTGCGGATGATGCTGTGGTATATCAAGAGGTTGTAACAATGGAAAATTGTACTGAAATGCAGGATGATATGCAGCGAATTGACGCATGATGCAGGAAATGGCAATTGAATTTCAATGTAGACAAGTGTAATGTGCTGCGAATACATAGAAAGAAAGATCCCTTATCATTTAGCTACAATATAGCAGGTCAGCAACTGGAAGCAGTTAATTCCATAAATTATCTGGGAGTACGCATTAGGAGTGATTTAAAATGGAATGATCATATAAAGTTGATCGTCGGTAAAGCAGATGCCAGACTGAGATTCATTGGAAGAATCCTAAGGAAATGCAATCCGAAAACAAAGGAAGTAGGTTACAGTACGCTTGTTCGCCCACTGCTCGGATACTGCTCAGCGGTGTGGGATCCGTACCAGATAGGGTTGATAGAAGAGATAGAGAAGATCCAACGGAGAACAACGCGCTTCGTTACAGGATCATTTAGTAATCGCGAAAGCATTACGGAGATGATAGATAAACTCCAGTGGAAGACTCTGCAGGAGAGACGCTCAGTAGCTCGGTACGGGCTTTTGTTGAAGTTTCGAGAACATACCTTCACCGAAGAGTCAAGCAGTATATTGCTCCCTTCTACGTATATCTCGCGAAGAGACCATGAGGATAAAATCAGAGAGATTAGAGCTCACACAGAGGCATACCGACAATCCTTCTATCTATGAACGATACGAGACTGGAATAGAAGGGAGAACCGATAGAGTTACTCAAGGTACCCTCCGCCACACACCGTCAGGTGGCTTGCGGAGTATTGATGTAGATGTAGATGTAGATCATTGTTTCACCAGAGACAAAATACACTCATGTTCAGAAAAAAACAGAACATTTTGTACGACTAGAGATAGAACGTTCATATTCACAGGACATGTATATTAGTACGTTCTGCACAAATGATTAGCATTTGAACCATGTCAGCCCGCTGGTTCAAGGTCAACATCGATATTGCGGTGTAATGCCACCTACCAGTAAAATGTACCTGCAGCTCTCGTTTTCCCTATAACCCGAAGGTACTGTATCAGTGCAGACGTGCAGAATGCCTTGCAGACATATGCACAACCTGTACTGTCAAATCAGTGAGTTTGAAAGAGGGCGCATTATTAGCATGAGAGAATTTGATGCATCCATTTGGGAAATTGCTGCTCATATGGAATGAAGTGTTTTGGCAGTGCAACGGGTGTGTGCAGTATGGTTCATGGAAGGCCGAAGAACATGAAGAGAGGGGTCAGGTCGCACCACCCAGACCACCCACTGAGAAGATCGGCACCTCGCCCAAATGTCATTGCAGGAGAGATCTGCGTCCTCCTCGGCTCTGGTGCAACACTGTAACACATTGTACACTACCAGGGGTGAAGGTCCGTCGCCATTTATTATGGCATCGGTTATGTGCACATTACCCACTTCTCTGCCTACCTTTGATGAATGTGCAGAAACATGCTGGATAGCAATGATGTATGGAACGACATCACTGGGGACAGGAATGGCAGCAGATAGTGTTTTTAGACGAATCCTGGTACTGTATGTTTGAAAACGATGGCTGCATTTTGTTTTAGCGCAGACAGGGGGAACGGAACCACAGTGACTGCATTCACACAAGACACAGCGCCACCTCAAGGCCATATGGTGTGGGGTGCTATTGGTTACAACAGCAAATCACAGATGGTGCGTTTACAGGGCACTGTGACCAATTTGGCCTACCTCAGTGACTTCCTGTGACTCATAGCCATGCTCTTTCTGCACAACACCTCAGATGCCATTTTCAGCAAGACAACATATGACCACATGTTGCTGCACGAAAACGTGCCTTTCTGCTGTCACAGGATGTCAGCCTTTTCCCCTGGGCCACCAAATCACCAGACTTGTTGCCAACCGAAAATGTGTAGGATATGGCGAAACGACGAGTGCAGTGCTGTGACACAGTGCCAACTGTCACAGAGGAACTTTCACCCCAGGTGAATGCAGCATGTGTGGTTATACCACAGGACGCCATTCGAGCCTTATACACATCGATGCCATTATGCATAGAACAACTATCATAATCTATGTCGGACCCCATTCCTACTAAACCATAAAACACATGCTGACCCGAGGTGACTGAAATGCTAATCATTTCTGCAGGATATACTAATGTACATGTGCTGTGGATATGAACGTCCTGTCTTACTCGTGCAAGGTGTTCTGTTTTTCTGAATATGAGTGCACGTTTCCACCCTCCCCCCCCCCCCCCCCTGGCAGATCCAGGCCTGTCTGCTATTCACAGCCAGGGCAAAAGGTGCTCCATTGAATTCCGAGTGTGCGGCCCCATAAATTCCACTTCTTCTTCTGACATTTCGGCTGTGTATCATTCAGCCATCTTCAGAGTAAGCCAAATGCACCAGCAATCACTCCTGAATGATACACAGCTGAAATATCAGAAGAAGAAGTGGAATTTATGCGGCTGCACACCCAAAATTTAACAGAGCAGTCATTGCGCCAAAAAAGCGTAAAAATACACATCAGGATAAAAGATGTTTGTTTCCCCTGCATGTCCATGCCAGTCTCCTAGACAAAGGTTGCCTATCTGTGCCTGTTGGTTGGATAAACATGTCTTAAAACCCACAAGTAATAACCTATAGAAACCTCCCTGCTGACCTGCTTTCAGTTCAAATTCGAATTCAATTTGAAATCGAAGCCAACTTTCCTCAAGTTTAAACAATGATCTCTCCACTTGTGCTATGCTGGGAACGTATATGTCTTTAACACCACACCAGGAAAGAGTCCTCTATGCTGCTCCCAGGCCATGAACCTGTTTAGTCACAAAGTTCACCATCAGCTGTGCCAGAACAGAGAGCCCAAAGGCTGTCACAAGATCCAAGCATGCTGCTGTCAGAGAGCCAGCACCGCCAATGCAAGTGCTGCGCTACACCAGCCAAGAACCAAGAGTCATGTCACAGTTGGCCAGTGACAGGTAAGCACACAGAGACATCTACTACCAATTCGATAGCCTGACATGAAGTGGAGGACAGAAGTTCCAACTTCCACCACCAGAATGCTATTGTGATGGCACTGCACACCCCCTAACATCACAATTCACATTACCCAGTTAAAATGATGGGAAACATGAAAAATACAGGAAGCACACTTGCACTTGAACCCATATTGAAAATGACAGGGGAATTCATCTAGGTCCAAATACCCTGTTACCCGCACATACGTTATTCGTGGATACTGAAAAATCAAGAGATGCTTACTCGTACTCCTTCTGGTGGACACTTGTGCTGTAATTCCAAGACCAGAACTAAAAAAAAGATTAAGGTGCTATACTTGTGATATTCGCCACAAAAATTTTGTTTCCGGAACAGATGACAACTACTACGCAGGCCAGCCAGCCACCACAGAGACGTCAAACACATCAACTTATATATATATATATATATATATATATATATATATATATATATATATATATATATATATATAAACATTTGAGAGCTGGTCCATTTCGAGCATTTTAACACAAAAATCTCTATCAGGGTAAGGCATTCTCCTTCAGAGACCAGGCTGTGAGGGAAAGTCACAAAGGCAGTCAGGTAAATGCAGTATTTCCCGATTTCCGAAAATCGTTTGACTCAGTACCACACTTATGGTTATTATCAAAAGTACGATCACATAGGGTATCAGACGAAATATGTGACTGAATTGAGTAATTTATGGTAGGGAGGACGTAGCATGTAATCTTGGATGTAGAGTCATTGACAGATGTAGAGCGAGCCGGCCGCGGTGGTCTCGCGGTTCTAGGCGCTCAGTCCGGAGCCGCGCGACTGCTACGGTCGCAGGTTCGAACCCTGCCTCGGGTACGGATGTGTGTGATGTCCTTAGGTTAGTTAGGTTTAAGTAGTTCTAAGCTCTAAGGGACTGATGACCACAGATGTTAAGTCCCATGGTGCTCAGAGCCATTTGAACCATTTTTTTGAACAGATGTAGAGATAAATTCGGGTGTATGCTGGAGATGTGTGTGGGGTCCATTACTGATCATGTTGTGTATTAATGATCTTGCTGACAATATTAATAGTAATCTCAGACGTTCTGCAGGTGACGCAGTTAACTACAACGAAATAAAGTCTGAACGAAGCTGTACAAATATTCAGTGAGACCATGATAAGATTTAAAAGTCGTGTATTGAATCGCAACTTGCTTTAAATGTTCAAAAATTTAAAATTGCGCACTTCAAAAAACGAAAAAACATGGTAGCCTATGAATATAATATTGGTGAGTTTCAGATGCAATCTGTTAACTCATACGTTCGCAGGTTCAAATCCTGCCTCGGGCATGGATGTGTGTGATGTCCTTAGGTTAGTTAGGTTTAAATAGTTCTAAGTCTAAGGGACTGATGTTAAGTCCCATAGTGCTTAGAGCCATTTGAACCACTTTGTAAACTCATACAAATACTTGAGTGTAACACTTAGTAGGGACATGAAATGCAACGATCACATAGGCTCAGTTGTGGGTAAAGCAGGTAGCAGCCTTCAATTTATTGGTAGAAAACTAGGGAAATGCAACCAGTCTGCAAAGGATATTGCTTTCAAATTACCTGTGCGACCCGTCCTAAAACACTGTTAAAGCGTGTGGGAGCCACATCAGATAGGACTAGCTGAGTATATTGAACATGTACAGAGAAGGGCACCGCGAATGGTGAGAGGTTTTTATGACTCATGCGAAAGTGTCACTGAGATACTGAAAGAACTGAAGTGGAAGACTCTTGGAGACAGACAGAAACTATCCCGAGAAAGTCTACTAACAAAGTTTTAATAGCAGACTTTAAATGATGACTCTAGCAACATACTACAACCCCGTACATATCGTTCGCATAGGGATCGTGAGGATGAGATTAGATTAATTACAGCATGCACAGAGGCATTTAAACATTCACTTTTCTTGTTTTCCATATGTGAATGGAATGAGAAAAAGCCCTAATAACTGCTACAGTGGGACATACTCTCTCCCATGGACTTAACAATGGTTTGCAGACTGTAGACGTGATGTAGAAGAAGACGTGTAGATCGGTAGCACATATCCATCGAGAGGCGTATGTCTGTTGCAAACACCAGAACCACCAGTGATGCGTAGTGTCAGAAGGAAAAATCATCCGGTGTTGGTGTAAGCTGTTGATGGAGAAGTCTTCTGACTCTGGAAGGACGTAACCACATCACAGACATGGGAACGGTTGTTGTACATGTCAACAGAACTGTGTCTTGAGCTGGTAAACCTTACATAAGGCTGAAAGAAATCTTAGGGTGCAATCTGAAACACCCAACTGCTATTACCTTTTGTGTGCATCATACGGAATGAGCTTCAGGCATTCTAAACCATCCGAGTCGAAACATCCTAAGTGTGCAGTCAAGCGATGTTTAATTAATAGAATAACCTATGTTATAACACTTGACTGTAGCCGACTTCCCCTCTGAAGTTTAATTTTCGAACATGACTTAGGTGCACACTTGATCCCGCAAGTGTCAGTTCATCTGCTGCCACTAATAATCAGTAATGCCAGTCCTAACAAACTTGAATGAGAGCAAAATAGGAGCCAGTCCTTACAGATATACTAGAGGATACAGATATATTGTATCTAGTGTTGCACCAAAATACATAGTTTATGTGGACACTTCATATGTTAAAATGTAATCTAGGAAGAATAACTAAAAATGAGACTCCTTGATGCAGCGTTTGATACGCGCGTTTTGGAGCAGCACACGTAACTGTTTCCAGACAATCTTCATGGTACATTGGAGCATGGTACACAGAATTGCTTCCAGGATTTAAGTATCTCAACGTCGACACCATTAGCATTGCGTAGCCCACCAATTAATGTAGTGTTACTCTCTGCAACGTTAAATGTTTTCTTATAGGTTTGCCGTCAGATCGGGAGTTAAATGTAGCGTTAATTTTTTGAAAACCCACGGCCTGCTGAGATGACAGTAGTGCTGTCAGATTATGACTAATGTCAGTTGTGTTAGAACTTACCTCAAATAACTGTAATGTTCTCCTCTCAAACGCTGGCGCTGTTACTGGATTACCAGACAGCATGTCTGAGAACTAACTAAAAACCATGAAAATAAATATACATCAACAACGCGAATACCATGCCATACACTTATTTTCGGAAACCTGATGTATGTCAGTATGTGATATCCTTACCTGTGCAGGTTTTATGGAGTTGTCTGGCGTGAGCAACTTTCTAATTTCCGAGAACCTCTATTGTCAGTCTACTTGCTGGGAGTGTAAGCGCGCCCTTGGTAATTGTAGCCGAAACAGCAGTTTTTTTACATGAAGAAGGACATTGTGTAATGTGACGCGATTCATAGTGACGCACTGCCTTGGCAGGGCTTTGTGTGCTTGAAGAAACCTCGCTATTGGGCAGCCATGTAGGCATTTTCCAATATTCGTGGTCATATATGATTTGGCGGGAAGAAACAGCTGATTCTAAGATTCTGAAAAAATAGTAAAGAGTGGTGGCTAGACGTGAAAGAGATCGCATCAGAGTACGTGGCCAGACGCACTAATGAGCGCACCTTTACAGTATGGCCGGCCGGAGTGGCCGAGCGGTTCTAGGCGCTACAGTCTGGAACCGCGCGACCGCTACGGTCGCAGGTTCGAATCCTGCCTCGGGCATGGATGTGTGTGATGTCCTTAGGTTAGTTAGGTTTAAGTAGTTCTAAGTTCTAGGGGACTGATGACCTCAGAAGTTAACTCCCATAGTGCTCAGAGCCATTTTTTTTTTTTCTTTACAGTATGTTTGGAGATACGGAGCTCTTCGCATCTTGAGTATATCAGCCACTTTCGTTGGCGACTGACAGCGGCGCGCATTTTAGCAGGTAATCGCGGTGCAGAGTTGCGATGACGGCGCAACCTTCGATCTGTACCACAGATCCATTCACATGATGGCACAGCTGTCGGTGAATAGTTATGATGAACATAATTAACAGCACCGCACTTGCAGAAATCAGTACCTTCAACTGTCTCAGGTCCAGCACTACTGTGGTGAATGAACGAGTTTTTCAATTGCGAGGGTTGCCTAGAAAGTAATGACAACATATTTTTTCTTCAATAATTCTTTATTGAACATAATGATAATTACACGCACGAAAGAATGGTGTTTTATCTACACACCCTATTTTTCCACATAATCTCCATCCCATTCCTCCAGTCCAAAACAAGGGCGTATATGCCCTGCCGGTACCACTCCTTGTCCTGGTGGCGGAGCCAGTGATTCGCTATGTGAACTTCTTTTGCTGGTTGACAAACGCAGCGCCGACTGCCGAGTCGTAAAGCGTCTGTCCTCCCGAATGACATCAGCTCGCTGCAACATGTCAGGTGTGACAGCCGTGGATGGTCTCCCCGACCGCTGCAAATCGTAAAGCTCCACGGAATCGCCTTCTGATAACCCAGTGAAAATCTCTTTCTGAGGAGCAGTATGTGTTTGCAAAAACTAAATTGCGAACATCTGCCAAAACGTCAGAGAAAATGCACCTGATGACTGTTACGAGGAACATCCAGTATGTTGTTGTGTTATCGTCAGTCTGTAAACCGGTCCGATGCAGCATATCCTTGTAAAAAGTAGTGGCTGTGTTGTTTCTCCTCGTTTGCAGTACCAGCAGAGAAATGCCATGCTGAATGATGTGAAGTCAGATCAGTTCATCATCCAGACTGTTGCCCCTGTATCTGCTGGAAAGACTGCTGCCCTTCTTGAGGTTGGTTGGTTGGTTGTTTGGGGAAGGAGACCAGACAGCGTGGTCATCGGTCTCATTGGATTAGGGAAGGATGGGGAAGGAAGTCGGCCGTGCCCTTTCAGAGGAACCATCCCGGCATTTGCCTGGAGTGATTTAGGGAAATCACGGAAAACCTAAATCAGGATGGCCGGACGCGGGATTAAACCGTAGTCCTCCCGAATGCCCGTCTTGAAGAACCACTTGCTTGTATTCCATTTCCACAGATACCCAACCACTGCAGTTAGACACAAGCCACCCCACATCATCCGTAATTCATGGGGACAACACAGTATATATCAAGTAACAATGCACAAATAAACTGCTCCCATCACTAAAACTATCTCAAGGTGATTTCTCGAAGTTTTTTCTTTTATTTTGTTTTGTTTAAGTGTGTCCCGACAAGCACTGGTAGTGGATGGGCAGCTCCTTAACAAGTGCACAGGTTTTGTCTTCTGGCAGAATGTCTATAGTAAACTTTCGTTCACTGCAACCTACTTTATTTTGGTTACAGTCATCACACCATATTAATGCAGTTCTAGGTCAAAATTACTCGGAAGGTATGCTAATCAAAGGTTGATGAAGGGCACTAGAAAATATTAAGGAACAGCATGGATGCATATGACTGAAGAAGAAAACGTAAAACAAAGGTAAGTCTGAATTGAGGACATACTGTACTTTTCAATCCACAACAATCATTTTTGATGACTAGTGAGTGCCACCTAAGACAAATGCATTTCGTAATGCATGACAAATGCCCTGAATTGTGAGGATCAAGTCAGTATATACACAGTATGTAAATAGTAATATTTCAGTACCTGAGGAATGGGACTCATGTGGTGACTAGTGATACACCAAAAATTAGTCTTCTTCTCACACTAATAATGAAATCACTAGACACAGGACACATGGTTGGTGAGGATAAAGATTGGGAATCTGACAACACAGTTTTTAAATGTGACATCTTATTTTTCTCGATAAATTTAAGTAGCCATTGCTGAACTAAATCACTATAGTGAGACAGGAATTTGAACCATGCGACTCTTATAATGCTGATCACTACTCCAACTCAGTTGCTTTTGGTAGAAGAGACTGGAAATTAAAGAAATAGTGACAAAGCTGTTGGAGGAAACATTGGCTCAACTTTCATCATTTCAACATGTCGTCATAGCATAAATCTTTCGTGATATTGATTTTCAGTGCAAGATGCTTTTTAGAGAATTGTTTTCAAAAAGTTTGGAGTGGAAAATGGGTCTACGTATATTTTTATTGAATACGAATTGATGGCTACCAGGATGAGATTAGGGTCCTTTATGTTCCAGAAAATAACCACTGTTGCAGCAATCTTAAATTTATTTGTCATTTAAAAAAAATTAATAGTAATATACACTGAAGTGCCAAATAAACTGGTGCATGTGTACTCAAATACAGAGGTATGCAAACAGGCAGAGCATGGTACTGTGGTTGGCAACGCCTATATAGAAGACAACAGGTGTCTGGTGCTGCTGTTGGGTCAGTTACTGCTGCTACAATGACATCACCTACAGACGCCATTTTGAAACTGTCCTGTAGCTACGTTATCTGTCGGAAGTGACGGAAACTTGGCGCGCTCACTTTACATCTACATCTATATTTATACTCCGCAAGCCACCCAGCGGTGTATGGCGGAGAGCACTTTACGTGCCATTGTCATTACCTCCCTTTCCTGTTCCAGTTGCATATGGTTCGCGGGAAGAACGACTGCCGGAAACCCTCCGTGCGCGCTCGAATCTCTCTCATTTTACATTCGTGATCTCCTCGGGAGGTATAAGTAGGGGGAAGCAATATATTCGATACCTCATCCAGAAACGCACCCTCTCGAAACCTAGACAGCAAACTACACCGTGATGCAGAGCGCCTCTCTTGCAGAGTCTGTCACTTAAGTTTGCTAAACATCCGTAACGCTATCACGCTTACTAAATAACCCTGTGACGAAACGCGCCGCTTTTCTTTGGATATTCTCTATCTCCTCTGTCAACCCGACCTGGTACGGATCCCACACTGATGAGCAATACTCAAGTATAGATCGGACGAGTGTTTTGTAAGCCACCTCCTTTGTTGATGGACTACATTTTCTAAGGACTCTCCCAATGAATCTCAACATGGCACCCGCCTTACCAACAATTAATTTTATATGATCATTCCACTTCAAATCGTTCCGCACGCATACTCCCAGATATTTTACAGAAGTAACTGCTACCAGTGTTTGTTCCGCTATCATATAATCATACAATAAAGGATCCTTCTTTCTATGTAATCGCAATACATAACATTTGTCTATGTTGAGGGTCAGTTGCCACTCCCTACACCAAGTGCCTATCGGCTGCAGATCTTCCTGCATTTCGCTGCAATTTTCTAATTCTGCAACTTCTCTACCTACTACAGCATCATCCGCGAAAAGCCGCATGGAACTTCCGACACTATCTACTAGGTCATTTATATATATTGTGAAAAGCAATGGTCCCATATCACTCCCCTGTGGCACGCCAGAGGTTACTTTAACGTCTGTAGACGTCTCTCCATTGAGAACGACATGCTGTGTTCTGTTTGCTAAAAACTCTTCAATCCAGCCACACAGCTGGTCTGATATTCCGTAGGCTCTTACTTTGTTTATCAGGCGACAGTGCGGAACTGTATCGAACGCCTTCCGGAAGTCAAGGAAAATGGCATCTACCTGGGAGCCTGTATCTAATATTTTCTGGGTCTCATGAACAAATAAAGCGAGTTGGGTTTCACACGATCGCTGTTTCCGGAGTCCATGTTGATTCCTACAGAGTAGATTCTGGGTTTCCAGAAATGACATGATATGCGAGCAAAAAACATGTTCTAAAATT
Source organism: Schistocerca nitens (assembly GCF_023898315.1). Taxonomy (NCBI): domain Eukaryota; kingdom Metazoa; phylum Arthropoda; class Insecta; order Orthoptera; family Acrididae; genus Schistocerca; species Schistocerca nitens. The sequence goes on along the minus strand of NC_064616.1, from coordinate 800,727,306 downwards.
CTACAACAGATCGATGTCAGAGATATAGGTCTATAGTTTTGCGCATCTGCTCGACGACCCTTCTTGAAGACTGGGACTACCTGTGCTCTTTTCCAATCATTTGGAACCCTCCGTTCCTCTAGAGACTTGCGGTACACGGCTGTTAGAAGGGGGGCAAGTTCTTTCGCGTACTCTGTGTAGAATCGAATTGGTATCCCGTCAGGTCCAGTGGACTTTCCTCTGTTGAGTGATTTCAGTTGCTTTTCTATTCCTTGGACACTTATTTCGATATCAGCCATTTTTTCGTTTGTGCGAGGAGTTAGAGAAGAAACTACAGTGCGGTCTTCCTCTGTGAAACAGCTTTGGAAAAAGATATTTAGTATTTCGGCTTTACGCGTGTCATCCTCTGTTTCAATGCCATCATCATCCCAGAGTGTCTGAATATGCTGTTTCGAGCCACTTACTGATTTAACGTGAGACCAGAACTTCCTAGGATTTTCTGTCATGTCGGTACATAGAATTTTACTTTCGAATTCACTGAACGCTTCACGCATAGCCCTCCTTACGTTAACTTTGACATCGTTTAGCTTCTGTTTGTCTGAGAGGTTTTGGCTGCGTTTAAACTTGCAGTGAAGCTCTCTTTGCTTTCGCAGTATTTTCCTAACTTTGTTGTTGAACCACGGTGGGTTTTTCCCGTCCCTCACAGTTTTACTCGGCACGTACCTGCCTAAAACGCATTTTACGATTGCCTTGAACTATTTCCATAAACACTCAACATTGTCAGTGTCGGAACAGAAATTTTCGTTTTGATCTATTAGGTAGTCTGAAATCTGCCTCCTATTATTCTTGCTAAACAGATAAACCTTCCTCCCTTTTTTTATATTTCTATTTACTTCCATATTCAGGGATGCTGCAACGCCCTTATGATCACTGATTCCCTGTTCTGCGCTTACAGAGTCGAAAAGTTCGGGTCTGTTTGTTATCAGTAGGTCCTAGATGTTATCTCCACGAGTCGGTTCTCTGTTTAATTGCTCGAGGTAATTTTCGGTTAGTGCACTCAGTATAATGTCACTCGATGCTCTGTCCCTACCACCCGTCCTAAACATCTGAGTGTCCCAGTCTATATCTGGTAAATTGAAATCTCCACCTAAGACTATAACATGCTTACAAGGGAACCTCCCCATCGCATCCCCTTCAGATTTAGTTATAAGTTGGCACAGTGGATAGGCCTTGAAAAACTGAACACAGATCAACGGAGAAAACAGGAAGCAGTTGTGTGGAACTATGAAAAAGATAAGCAAAATATACAAACTGGGTAGTCCATGCGCAACATAGGCAACATCAAGGACAGCGTGAGCTCAGGAGCGCCGTGGTCCCGTGGTTAGCGCGAGCAGCAGCGGAACGAAAGGTCCTTGATTCAAGTCTTCCCTCGAGTGACAAGTTTAATTTTTTTATTTTCAGACAATGGCTCTGAGCACTATGGGACTCAACTGCTGAGGTCATTAGTCCCCTAGAACTTAGAACTAGTTAAACCTAACTAACCTAAGGACATCACAAACATCCATGCCCGAGGCAGGATTCGAACCTGCGACCGTAGCGGTCTTGCGGTTCCAGACTGCAGCGCCTTTAACCGCACGGCCACTTCGGCCGGCTGTTGCATTCATTTGTTGCAGTTTATGTGTCAAACTCTTATGTTTTCATCACTTTTTTGGAAGTAATTATCACATCCACAAGAAAACCTAAATCGGGCAAGGCAGAAGAATCTTTTTACCCATTCGCCAAGTGTACAAGTTAGGTGGGTCGACAACATATTCCTGTCATGTGACGCACATGCTGTGACCAGTGTCGTATCACGTGTTTTCCTGTGGAGGAATCGGTTGACCTATGACCTAGCGATCAAATGTTTTCGGTTCCCATTGGAGAGGCACGTCCTTTCGTCTACTAATCGCACGGTTTTGCTGTGCGGTCGCAAAACACAGACACTAAACTTATTACAGTGAACAGAGACGTCAATGAACGAACGGACAGAGCACAACTTTGCGAAAATAAAATTTTTAATCGAGGGAAGACTTGAACCAAGGACCCTCGTTCCGCAGCTGCTTACGCTAACCACGGGACCACGGCACTCCTGAGCTTAATTATGCTTGATGTTGCTTATGTTGCACATGGACTACTCAGTTTGTATATTTTGCTTATTTTTTCATAGTTCCACACAACTTCTTCCTGTTTCCTCGACTGCTCTGTGTTCGGTTTTTCAAGGCCTATCCACTGTGCCAACTTATAACTAAATCTGAAGGGGGTGCGATGGGGAGGTTCCCTTGTTAGAAAATTTATGTGAAATGTATTCCAGATTTTCTCTCAGTTGTTCTGCCACTAATGCTGCTGAGTCGGGAGGTCGGTAAAAGGAGCCAATTATTAACCTAGCTCGGTTGTTGAGTGTAACTCCACCCATAATAATTCACAGGAACTATCCACTTCTACTTCACTACAGGAAAAACTACTACTAACAGCGACAATCATGCCACCACCGGTTGCATGCAATCTATCCTTTCTAAACACCGTCTGTGCCTTTGTAAAAATTTCGGCAGAATTTATCTCTGGCTTCAGCCAGCTTTCCGTACCTATAACGATTTCGGCTTCGGTGCTTTCTATCAGCGCTTGAAGTTCCGGTACTTTACCAACGCAGCTTCGACAGTTTACAATTACAATACCGACTGCTGCTTGGTCCCCGCATGTGCTGACTTTGCCCCGCACCCTTTGAGGCTGTTGCCCTTTCTGTACTCGCCCGAGGCCATCTAACCTAAAAAACCGCCCAGTCCACGCCACACAATCCCTGTTACCCGTGTAGCCGCCTGCTATGTGTAGTGGACTCCTGATCTATCCAGCGGAACCCGAAACCCCAATACCCTATGGCGCAAGTCGAGGAATCTGCAGCCCAGACGGTCGCAGAACCGTCTCAGCCTCTGATTCAGACCCTCCACTCGGCTCTGTACCAAATGAGACTTCAAATAATACATACATAACGTTTCGCATTCGCAGCATTGTTTTCGGCTGAGAAAAAAATACGATGCTTTACTTTCTGGCCGGTCCTCGTACTATCTGGTCAACAGCCACTGTTTTTCGTTTGTAGTTAAGAAGATTCTGGAGTAAATTTCAGAACGCCATTAGTGTCAGAGGGCCATTTTTTCGATTCTTTAAGTAACGCTGCAAATCAGCGTATCAGTTACTTAGATTTTGCATAAAGAATTGTTAAAGCATTTCATATTCGATTGATGATCTCTGTGACTAATCTTTTTTTATTGAATAAATTACTGTGTACATCGAGAGATTATTTCTGTTAAACACCAGACACTGATATTTGCAAACCTTCACTTTAGGATCTATAGCTAGGGCCTTTCGTAATTCACGTTATCCATTAAAGCTGTGCACACAAATTTGTAGCTTAGATCTTAAAGGCGTGTTTGTTTCTTAATTCGTTTGCTGGCTTACGGTAACATTACATATTCAGGGAGCTTCTGAGAAATTGGTGAACTCCTGCTCAGGATAGGATTGTTCGGATGTTATGGCAACCAGTCATTACTTCGTTTACACTGTATGACTTGACAAGAGACAATGCACTGGAGTGTAGTAGTTTTAGTAATTCATGGCACGAAATAATAACTCGTGAAAATCCTTTCTCGAGATTCATATTCATGGTTCCGTGGATTCTGATCCACATCTGATGGTTTAATCTGCGTTGCAAAACAGCGTTGTGAATTGTGAAATTTTTGGAAGGATTATACACATGTACAATTTTGCGTGAATATGACTTGTGGTATGCAGGAAACTAGAAAGCCGTTGTCAGATTTTTTATAGCTTGAGGGCCGTCAGACTTTTGCGAGCGTATTAGTAGAAAATTGTGTTACAATATGTAATACACCGCGTTAGGTTGGTTCGAGAGTCCGTGCAACAGAATTTGAGTCAGTTCAAGGGGAACTCACAAGAAACAGACAACTTACGTCCGACTAAATGTACTCAGTACAATTTGACTGGCCACAGCGCGCTGTGTAGTCAAGTGGGACGAGGATTTGTGCAACGTGTAGACACAACGGGCCACTCCATACAAGAATGTGAAAGCTGCGTGCGGTTATGTTTGACGACGAAGAAATAAGGAGGCAGTGAGAGAGGCCTAGAAGTAGCGACAGACGACGACCGGGTTTCGATTAACAGTATAATTTAGAGGGAGAATCTACTTGATAAAAGCTTAATGGGAAATGTTTACATGGTATCTTGTGTCGTATTTGTGGGAGAAATTTTTATATTCAGATCAAACATTTGTGTGTGGGAACAGAAACTGAATCAGAGAGATTACCAACGAGACACTACGCATCCAGACTTGCTACAGAGTGGTTCCAGGAACACTCTTCTGAGTTTAAACACTTTTGGTGGCCACCAAACTCTCCAGACATGAACATTTTTTAGCACATTCGCGATGCCTTGCAACATGCTGTTGAGAAGAGATCTCCACCCCCTCGTACTCTTACGGATTTATGGACAGCCGTGCAGGATTCATGGTGTCAATTCCCTCCAGCACTACTTCACACATTAGTCGAGTCCATGCCACGTTGTGTTGCGGTACTTCGGCGTGCTCGCGGGGCCCCTACACGATATTAGGCATGTGAACCAGTTTCTTTGACTCTTCAGTGTAAAATTTGATATTGTAAAGTTTTGTATTTTTTTATTATTGTTGAAGAAGGTAGCCAAGATCGCTAGCAATTCTGTGACCAGTTTCGTCAGATCTACGCTGTCATCATGGGATCTAATAACATTATTAGTTGTACATACTTGTTACATACTGAAAGGCACATAGTGATGTCGCGTCAAATAAAATGTGGCAGGGAACATCAGCATGTCACAAATAAAATAACACACAATTAAGACATAAAACATGTTGTGCTAAAGTTACTGGAGCCGGCGCCAGCTGCTAGGCCGCCCCTTCAGCAACAAACGTGACTAAGCTGACGGGCCGTAGCAGAACGTCTCGCTGTGGTGTCTGTTATTCTGTGACAGCGATTCATTGCCACGATCACCCGTGGAGAAGATGGAGCTAAGTGTTGTGTAGAAAGGCCTTGTCTCGTATGAATCCGATGCTGTGTTGCCTCTGTGGGTGATGTTTTGGGCAAAGTTTTATAACCACAGTTTGTTTTTCTCCCGAAACCCTGTAAAATCTCAAATATTTTTCGATATACAGAAGAAAGATAAACTGCAGGAATCTCGTGTTTTTCAGTATACAGGAGAAAAGTAAACTGCAGATGGTAACCTGTGTCCAAAATTGTCATCCACCAAGGCAGCAGAACGTCACATCATAGGATACAACGCCTGTCTATGCAGCAGCAATCTCCATCTTCTCCACTGACGATTGTGGCAGTTAGTTGCGATCACTGTATAGTAAACACCACAACGAGACATTCCGCCTACTGTTTATTAGCGTACAAAGTGACGTTTGCTGCGAACAGATGGCTTAGTGTCAAGTCCCAGTGCCTGTAACTTCGAAGCTTTATAGTGTAGTTGGATGATGTTTCCAGACGTGGGTTCATATCCTCAATTTGTTCGTCAAGACATCTTCTACAGCCCCTCAAAGCCTGACGCAATCTTTCTGGGACACCTATATATTGAGTCACATTTATCATCCAAATAAGTTTTTAAGTGCTTCCAAGGTTGTCACGTATATTGCAGGCAGTACCCTCAAGAACCTTGGAAGCAGCATATATGCCAGCAAAGCCTCAGTTTACAAGTGCTAAAGTATTTGAGAACACGGACATATAAATTCAGAAGTGATGTATTAATATTTTATGCAAGCTGATACTTACAGAGAAAATGAAGTTTTCGTCAAAATAGCATGAATATTTTATGTTTCCCACTGTGTCAACTAGCTCGATCAATCATTTTGTACCAAAATACTCCATTTTACGATTGTCCCCGTTGGTTTTGAATTATCAGCCAGAGCGAGAGCACCAGCAGCAGCGAGTACTGTTTGTATAAAGCGTTTATTTTGCATTTTGTTTACGACCTTCCACTAAGGAAGGGATTCTATTTGTGTTTATCTGCTCTGCATAGAAACTAACAGTTCTTGATCGTTAGGAGAGAAATTTATTTTGTACTTATTTGCTGCGCTTAGCTTTTAAATAGTTTTTCTGGGAAAACCTAGCGTAGTTTTCGCGTCTCGTATTTCAGTGAGTGTTTCTTGATTATCAGAGTAGCTCATCAGAAGATTATCTTGGGAATTTGTCACCGTATAGAGTAGGGTAAACATAGTCATGTGTAGGGACTGTGGTTGTTGTGAGCGGACGCAAGGAGAATTGGCCACTCTTCGGGGGCAGGTGGAGGCTTTGTCTGTTAGGCTCATCGAGCTCGAGGCGCAGGCGTCGGCTCGTAGTGGCGTTGGGGCAACTGTGGTGAGACCTATGCCTACTTCGGTGGCCTTGGAATCACATGGAACCCCTGATGTCGCTGCGTCTTCCGGCAGTGAGCATCTTACCGGTCAGCCATCACTCCAGGGTGAATGGCGGACAGTGGTGGGCTCGCGCGTGCCTCGCCGAAAGGCGAAGGTGGGATCTGGCCGCGTGGCAGCTGCCTTACCCCTTTCCAACAGGTACGGGGTGCTTCCTAGTGGTGATGACATCGTTTCCGAGCCACCACAGGATGCCTCGCCTGTTGGGCCAGTGGCCGATTCTCCGGCAAGGTCCCGACAGTCACAGAGGGCGGGCCTATTAGTTATAGGGAGCTCCAACGTTAGGCGGGTTATGGAGCCCCTCAGGAAAATAGCGGGTAGGTCGGGGAAGAATGCCAGTGTGCACTCGGTGTGCTTGCCGGGGGGTCTCGTCCGTAATGTGGAGGAGGCCCTTCCGGCAGCTATTGAACGCACTGGGTGTGACCGGCTGCAGATAGTAGCACATGTCGGAACGAATGACGCCTGCCGCTTGGGTTCTGAGGCCATCCTTGGTTCCTTCCGGCGGCTGGCCGGTTTGGTGAAGACAACCAGCATCGCACGCGGAGTGCAAGCTGAGCTTAATATCTGCAGCATAGTGCCCAGAGTCGATCGCGGTCCTCTGGTTTGGAGCCGTGTGGAGGGTCTAAACCAGAGGCTCAGACGACTCTGCGACTATAATGGTTGCAAATTCATCGACCTCCGTTATTGGGTGGAGAACTGTAGGGCCCCCCTAGACAGGTCAGGCGTGCACTACACACCGGAAGCAGCTACTAGGGTAGCAGAGTACGTGTGGCGTGCACACGGGGGTTTTTTAGGTTAGAGGGACCCCCCCTTGGGCGAAACGATAAAATACCTGACGGCTTACCAGAGAGAACATCAGCATCGTTGATAAAGAACGTCCGTCCTCAGAGACCAAAAACAGGAAAAGTTAACGTAATATTGGTAAACTGCAGGAGTATCCAGGGCAAGGTTCCTGAATTAGTATCACTTATTGAAGGAAATAGTGCGCGTATAGTATTAGGAACGGAAAGTTGGTTAAAACCGGAAGTGAACAGTAACGAAATCCTAGACACAGAATGGAATATATACCGCAAGGATAGGATAAACGCCAATGGTGGAGGAGTATTTATAGCAGTAAAGAATTCAATAATATCCAGTGAAGTTATTAGCGAATGCGAATGTGAAATAATCTGGGTTAAGTTAAGTATCAAAGGTGGGTCAGATATGATAGTCGGATGCTTCTATAGACCACCTGCATCAGCAACCGTAGTAGTTGAGCGCCTCAGAGAGAACCTGCAGAACGTCGTGAAGAAGTTTCGTGATCATACTATTGTAATAGGGGGAGACTTCAATCTACCAGGTATAGAATGGGATAGTCACACAATCAGAACTGGAGCCAGGGACAGAGACTCTTGTGACATTATCCTGACTGCCTTGTCCGAGAATTACTTCGAGCAGATAGTTAGAGAACCAACACGTGAAGCTAACGTTTTAGACCTCATAGCAACAAATAGACCGGAACTTTTCGACTCCGTGAATGTAGAAGAGGGTATCAGTGATCATAAGTCAGTGGTTGCATCAATGACTACAAGTGTAATAAGAAATGCCAAGAAAGGAAGGAAAATATATTTGCTTAACAAGAGTGATAGGGCACAAATCGCAGAATATCTGAGTGACCACCATCAAACGTTCATTTCTGAGGAAGAGGATGTGGAACAAAAATGGAAAAAATTCAGAAACATCGTCCAGTACGCCTTAGATAAGTTCGTACCGACTAAGGTCCTAAGCGAGGGGAAAGATCCACCGTGGTATAACAATCATGTACGAAAGGTACTACGGAAACAAAGAAAGCTTCATCATAGGTTTAAGAGTAGTCGAATCATAGCTGATAAGGAAAAGCTGAACGAAGCGAAAAAGAGCGTAAAGAGAGCAATGAGAGAAGCATTCAACGAATTCGAACATAAAACATTGGCAAACAATCTAAACAAGAACCCTAAAAAGTTTTGGTCATATGTAAAATCGGTAAGCGGATCTAAATCCCCTATTCAGTCACTCGTTGACCACGATGGCACCGAAACAGAGGACGACCGAAGAAAGGCAGAAATACTGAATTCAGTGTTCCGAAACTGTTTCACTGCGGAAAATCGTAACACGGTCCCTGACTTCAGCCGTCGCACGGACGCCAAAATGGAAAATATTGAAATAAACGATATCGGAATTGAAAAACAACTGCTATCACTTAGTAGCGGAAAAGTATCCGGACCAGACGAGATACCCGTAAGATTCTACAGTGATTATGCTAAAGAACTTGCCCCCTTTCTATCAGCAATTTATGGTAGATCTCTGGAAGAACGTAAAGTACCTAGCGACTGGAAGAAAGCGCAGGTCGTTCCCATTTTCAAGAAGGGGCATAAATCAGATGCGAATAATTATAGGCCTATTTCGCTTACGTCAATCTGTTGTAGAATAATGGAACATGTTTTATGTTCTCGTATTATGACGTTCTTAGATAATACAAATCTCCTTCATCATAACCAACATGGATTCCGCAAACAGAGATCATGTGAAACTCAGCTCGCCCTATTTGTCCAAGAAATTCACAGTGCCGTAGACACTGGCGAGCAGATTGATGTCGTATTCCTGGACTTCAGGAAGGCATTTGATACGGTTCCGCACTTACGTTTAGTGAAAAAAATACGAGCTTACGGAATATCGGACCAGGTTTGTGATTGGATTCAGGATTTCCTAGAAGAAAGAACACAACATGTCATTCTTAACGGTTCAAAATCTGCAGATGTAGAGGTAATTTCGGGAGTACCGCAAGGAAGCGTGATAGGACCTTTATTGTTTACAATATACATAAATGACTTAGTTGACAACATCGGAAGCTCCGTGAGGCTATTTGCAGATGACACGGTTGTCTACAAGAAAGTAGCAACATCAGAAGACTCGTACGTACTCCAGGAAGACCTGCAGAGGATTAATGAATGGTGCGACAGCTGGCAGCTTTCCCTAAACGTAGATAAATGTAATATAATGCGCATACATAGGGGCAGAAATCCATTCCAGTACGATTATGCCATAGGTGGTAAATCATTGGAAGCGGTAACGACCGTAAAATACTTAGGAGTTACTATCCGGAGCGATCTGAAGTGGAATGATCACATAAAACAAATAGTGGGAAAAGCAGGCGCCAGGTTGAGATTCATAGGAAGAATTCTAAGAAAATGTGACTCATCGACGAAAGAAGTAGCTTACAAAACGCTTGTTCGTCCGATTCTTGAGTATTGCTCATCAGTATGGGACCCTTACCAGGTTGGATTAATAGAAGAGATAGACATGATCCAGCGAAAAGCAGCGCGATTCGTCATGGGGACATTTAGTCAGCGCGAGAGCGTTACGGAGATGCTGAACAAGCTCCAGTGGCGGACACTTCAAGAAAGGCGTTACGCAATACGGAGAGGTTTATTATCGAAATTACGAGAGAGCACATTCCGGGAAGAGATGGGCAACATATTACTACCGCCCACATATATCTCGCGTAATGATCACAACGAAAAGATCCGAGAAATTAGAGCAAATACGGAGACTTACAAGCAGTCGTTCTTCCCACGCACAATTCGTGAATGGAACAGAGAAGGGGGGATCAGATAGTGGTACAATAAGTACCCTCCGCCACACACCGTAAGGTGGCTCGCGGAGTATAGATGTAGATGTAGATGTAGATCAGACCTGTTGATTCTGACATTTACAATACATAATTAATAATCATATGTTATAGACGATAGTTTGAACGCACTTTAGAATTACCATTGTTATTTGATAGATATGTGGGGTCAGTGAACCGTGAAAGGTGGCTACACTGAGCCACAGCGCCAGAGATCGCGCTAGAGAGTATTGTTCCGCCGCCTCCACTGGCAGTGGTTGTTGAGAACTCGTAGTAGTCAGTGCTTGGGGAGAGCTCGTGGCAGAGAGTGTTTGTTGAGATGGGCTAGTAGAGAGTGCTTGCTGAGATGTGATACTGAAAAGTTCTTGTTGAGATGTGGTAATAGCGAGTCGGTGTGGAGATATATTGTAATGATTAGAGTGATTTGGTCAATATATGAAGGTAACGAAACTTGATTTATTTTTCATTATTTAATGTCGTAAATAATGCTTCATTACAGGTTCAGTCAACAAAGCATCTGGCTTGTGTTCTGGGATTAGAGTGTAATTCTGGTTTTCTTGAGTAATTATGGTATTTCTATTTCCTTTAATTAATTCAGTATAAATGATATTTAAAATTTCTTGTGTTGTTGAAGAAGAACCGTGCCAGATGCGTACGTTGAGTCATACTTCCACACACAGAACAGTTACACTTGTGCTTTGGTTTCGTAGGTTTTATAGTTGCTGGGGACTTAATTAATTAATTGTGTTAATGAAAATTTCCACTTCATTCTTTGTTGTTCTATGCAGTCAGATAGCGTAATAATACTAGTCAGGGCCAACCGTGTACGAGACTTCGTAATCGAACAGACAGCTACTAAATCAAAAAAAATTAAAAATTATTTGCATTGTATTTTAATTAAGCCCCAATGCACGTGGCGACCGCTGCTTCGGATCGTCCCTTGGAATTCTTCTGATTGTAAAAATAGTAGACAATAGTATTGTTGTAGTAATTTGTAGTTTAGTAATTGTAGTCTATATTGCATGTGTAGATTTGGTAATTGTCATTCTTCTAATGGTATTTTTTTTTGCAAAATTTCATTTCTGTTGTCTTGTCTACGGGTTTGACAATTAGTGCAATTATTTCAATTGTTCGTTAATCGTGTTTGAGGGAAGCATTTCGTGTGAATGGTATTGTTCGTTATAACGTGTTATATTCTCTGTAATTTTCGTATTGTGACGAGTTTTGTATGTTTTGTAAATGATTACGCGATCGATGAAAAGGAAAAAAAAATGATGAATAGTCGGAATAACGAAATTGTTAACATGGCGAACTCGCCAACAGAGGAAAACAGTATCATGAATAATGAAGTAGAAAACAATTTAATAAGTAGGGAAAATAGTCCGGAAACAGTTCAAAATTTTTCACAATCGAAAAATTCTCAGATTACGTGGTTAACGACAGAAGAAATGGAGCAGTTGATGGGTGCAATATTAAATTTGGGATCACAGTTACGATCTGAATTAAAAACAGATAGGGGAACAATGGAGCAGTTTCGATCTGAATTTAAAACAGAGATAGGAACAATTAAAACAGAGATGGGAACTTTACGATCTGAATTAAAAACTGATATGGGAACAATGGAAACACGGTTTGGATCTGAATTAAAAACACAGATGGGAACAATGGAAACACGGTTAGACTCACGAATAGGGACATGTTTCAGAAACATGAAAGATGAATTAAAGAAAGAAATCAGAGAAGAAGTACAACCGATTTTGAATGCTCACAATAATAGATTAATTGCAGTAGAGATTAGACAAAGGAAACAGGATAGAGAACAGGAGGAAAGAGATCGCGTGATAGTGCAGAAATTTTCAGAGTTAAATTTACAATGTGCACACGATAAGGAAGAAATATTTGAGAGAATCGAGGAATCCGTACCAAATGACAGAATAAATAATCTAACACAACAATATGAACAGTTAACTACCAAATGTGTCAACACTGAAACCCGAGTCGCTACACTTACGGAAGACGTAAATAATCAGAAAGAACAAATAGGTGACTTATCGGAAAGAGTTGAGGAGATTACAGATAAGTCGATAAGTCTTAGCTTAAATGGGGACAGAGATTCGGATGATACAGCTCCATTGCCATTTGCAGAAACAGAAGAGTACCAGAGCATAAATAAACATGTTGACAATCAGGGAAAATTTAATGAACACGTTAAAAGGGAAGTTGAGGCATTACGGAAGCAAGTCAAACAAATCGAAGGCGAAATTGTAGGAAAAGACAGTAGAAGAAATTTAGGATCACAGATAGCAGAGGGGTTTGAAGAAAATAATTTGTTTCATTTACGGGATGCAACAAGAGAGCGCCAGGCGCGCGAACTTGACAATAATCGACATTCAAACTGGGACAGACGCGGTAGGTCTTTGTCGCCACGAGGCGAAAACGTTGACTATAAACACTTTTTGACTGTTCGGAAATTTAAGATCTTCCGCAACTCTATGAATGACATACATCCATGTGCATGGTTAGATCAATTTATGTACGCACTTTCGCCAAATTTGCCACTAAGTCACAAACTGAAAATTATGTGCAGCTATTAATGTCCTCAGGGGATTCACTACACTAAGTGAATATGTGCCGTAGCGATCACAGGGCCCCGAGCTGTAGTGGTGCTATTTCCCTTTTAGTTTTCTGCACCACTGCCTACTCTTTCACTATTCTTTGTATCTATAAAAACAACTCTTCTACTATCCATCTATCTAGACAGTAGGTAAACAATAACCGGATTTGAATGTTTTACCCAAAAGTGACTTTGGAAATTACCGTTTGGACTTACTATATTTTCTGCAGCATTCATTCGCAGTTTAAACGAAATTTTGCCTGTTTATCTTCGTGACAATGTTACTTCATATGTTGACGGTATTCTTGTTGCTAAACGTTCTTGGCGTGAGCACAACAAAATTTTGGATTCATTATTACGTATTTTTGGAAGAGTTGGCATTACAGTGAACTTGGAAAAATCTGAATTTGGTCGATCTCAGGTGAAATTTCTCGGTCACATTATTTCTACAGAAGGTATTCTCCCTGATCCAGAGAAACTAGACGCAATTCGTAATTATGCTGTTCCTACCACAAAACGTGATGTTCGTAGTTTCCTTAGTGTCTGTAATTTTCTTAGACGCTTTGTTAGATTGGATGATTTGGCCACACCTCGTTTACACATTTCAGTTATGCGCACTTTGGTCCCAGAAAATGCTTTCATAAATTACGAGAAAATTGTTACTTCAGTAATATAGAAAAACGTATTCGATCTGTTCTTGCCAAATGCAAATTATGTCAAAAGGCTAAGCCGCCAACTGTTTCTCACAGAGCACCGTTGTTTCCTATCATTCCAGCGAAATTAAAGGACATGGCTGCAGTCGATTTGTTCGGTCCAGTGGTTCGTTCTACTAATGGTTTTGCGTACATTTTCGTAGCAGTGGAATTGACATCAAAATATGTGTGTTTTACACCTTTACGCAAAGCAACAGCTCGTTCAGTATCTAACGCTTTCATCAAACATTTTCTTAAAGAAGTTGGTCATGTTGATAAGGTTATATCAGATAATGGATCACAGTTTCGCTCTAAAATTTGGCTTCGTACTCTACGGCGTCGTAAGATCAAACCAATTTTTATTTCACTTTTTCACCCTCAATCTAATGCTTCAGAGAGATGGATGAAGGAAATCAATAAATTGTGCCGTCTTTATTGTCATCAGAATCACAGAACTTGGGATCAGTATCTTCATATTTTTCAAAACATTCTGAATGAACTTCCTAATGACTCAACTTCTTTACCGCCTCTATTGATATTAAAAAATAAAGTACCAACAAATCGCATTTCTGAAATCGTTCCTTTTCCGCCTTCACGGAAACTGCGGCATTCTGAAGTTGTGAACCTGGCTCTACAAAATATTGCATCTGCGGCCGCTGGAAGAGAGAAATCAGCTAAACGTCCTGGTCGTTTAAAAATCTTGTCAGTTGGTCAGAAGGTATTAATTAAGTCTCATCGTTTGTCTCACAAAGGAAAAAGGCTTGCATCGCAAATTTTTTCTGCTTTATAACGGTCCGTATAGAGTTCGCAAAATTATTCATGATAACACTATTGAAGTGGAAACTCTTAAATCACGACGCTCTAAGGGAATACATCACATATCTAACGTTAAAATTTTTGTGGAATGACATACTTGTGAGAAACTAACAGCTACGTAAACACACGGAGAGTACAAGGATACCGCGCTGTGTTTTGGCGGCGGCACATACTCAAAGCAACAGTCAGTCTGCGCGCCGCACAAGGCAGTCGTTGACCGCAAACAATCACTTCCTACGTCACGCGCCTACAGCTGATCGAGCGCTCAGTGCGAATGCACTGACAGCCGTAAACAAATACACAGTCTAAATTCTCCGAATAAATTCTGTATAAAGCTATGGTGACTTTATAAATTATGTTATTAACGTTCAGTATTTTTCAGGATACGGTTGTGTGAAATATTTAAGACCTTCAGGTAAATTCTGTGCGTGTCCGATGTTAAGACGACTTGCTATGGAGAAAATTTCAGGAAGAATGTAATTTCGAAGAAGAAACTAATAAACTAAAAAGGGTAACTATTAATTGAGTTTATTTTTCAGGTAACATATTTCCACTTAGGTGCGTACTTTAGACGTAATTTGCTGCTCGCGATTACGTGATTCATACTTTGTGCTAAATTTCATGTTCTATGAAATTACTTGTGAAGCGACGTGCTTGTGTACATTTGCTGATTTTGACAATTATTGATTAATGAACAGTGTTGTTACTTATGTATATTATGCATCGCTTGGCTGCTATGCTTTTTCACTGATGTTATATTTTTTTATTATGTGCCTGCTGTGCTTATTTATTTAAATTGTAATTGTCAACTGATTAATTGTGCTGACTGTGGTTATGTATGTAAGTTATACTTTGTGATTTATCTGCTTGCGCCTTCATGTTTACTTATTAAGATTACATATGAACATTTATTTGCTTATGCTGATATGATGCTAATGACCTGTTTATTATGTAAGATATATATTTGCTGCTTTGCGTATGGATTGCATATTTATACACATTTCTGTTTTGTTGTCATAACTACTCTTTAATTTATAATATAGCGATGCTGATGTACAGTATACGAACATAGAGTTTAGATTACACTATGGTATTAATTATAGATTGTTCGCCTGGCAGAGCCTCGTTATAGGGATTGTGCTGCATCCACTTGTTGACATTCTGTTCTCTACTGGCATATTTACTCGCTACTGCATGATTTGCTTACGCTCAGTGCTTTATATTTTTAACATAAGAAAATGAACTGCTATAATTCGACGAACGACATTAGTACGAGAAACTTCATAGAAGTCACATGAGCTGGAGGTTTTATGGAAGCTGTATAAATTTATGCTAATAGGAAGGAAGATAACGACATGACATACCAACACTAGGTTTAGACCATTGACAGTTATTACACTGCATTTTTCGTGAATAATTGAAATAGGAAGTGGCACTTGACACAAGAAATACTCCACATGTTTGCTTCTGCCATGATTCTTGAAGTGGTGTACACACTGTGAAATATTATGATCATTCACACTCCGTAATCGTAATTAATTACTGAGAGTTATTCGAACTAAGTCTGTTAGAGGTCATGTACGCATTTCTTTTATTTAATGATGGACAAGGTAAACAAAATGTATCTTATAATTTATAATGAGTAGCAGATTTGGATCAGATGGATTACACGAGAGGTTGTGTGTTGACATTGTGTCTTCGGATTGTATGAGATGATGAATTGAGGTTTGCATTAGGATTTTGTCTGCACTTGTTCGAGGAGACTGACTAGAGGAAAGAGTTGTTATGGAAGTGAAATGATATTGGCAATGAGGTTATATATATCGACGTATTGAAGAGGTATGATTGAGGTATTGAGATTATGTGAAGTTGTTGATTATTGGAGTTTTCGTGGACAAGAGGTAAGGTAAATGATATTGATGATCGACGTATTGAAGAGGTATTATTGAAGTATTGTGATTATGTGATGCTGATGATTATTGGAGTTTTGGTGGATAAGAGGTGAAGTAAGTGAGGAGCATATTTTTTTTGTTGGTCTATCACTAAGCAGTATATACTTTTTTTTTTGAGAGAGGAAGTAATTGCATATCTTGGCTCACTGACAGTTGTTCAGCAACCGTACATTTTGATCTGGCTTGGCAAACATTGGTCTTGACATGATGACTATGACGTTGACTAACTATTGTTGACTGTTATACATTGCTGCCACTACTACTTGATACACATGATGAACATAAAATTTTGACAGAATTGCATTTACACAGTTAACACTATTCAATTACACAGTAGCACTAATGTGGATGAAAGATGAGTGAGTGTGTTTTGCGTGTTTTCCTTTTCCTATCCCAAATTGGTACCAACCTATCTCCTAAATATTATTTTACTTGTTTGTTGTGGCTTGCACTGACACCCGTAAATATTATAAGTTTACTGGTATTTGTGTATTGTAATAGTTAATAGGACAATTATCTGATATCATTTGTGTGTTTGTTATGATTTGTATGTTTAGTGTAAAAGCATTGTATGTGTATTCAAACTATTGTTCATGCCTGAACTGTCTGATTAGTGATGGTGCTGCACTTTTCAACATGATGTGTGACATTTAGTCATGTTTAATTTCTGCTGATGAACAGTGTGATTAGTGAAAGTGAATATTATGGACTGCGGTCAGCACCTGTTCAACATTGCTGGGTGCCACTAATGGACTGCTTCTACTGAAAAGATGTCACCTGTTGATGTCTGCACCTGCTCAACATTACTGGGTGCCACTGATGGACTGCTTCTACTGAAATGATGTCACTTGTTGGTGTCTGCACCTGCTCAACATTGCTGGGTGCCACTGATGGACTGCTTCTACTGAAAAGATGTCACCTGTTGATGTCTGCACCTGCTCAACATTGCTGGGTGCCACTGATGGACTGCTTCTACTGAAATGATGTCACTTGTTGGGGTCTGCACTTGCTCAACATTGCTGGTGCCACTAATGAAACTGCTTATACTGAAATGGTGTTACTTGTTGATGTCTGCACCTGCTCAACATTGCTGGGTGCCACTGATGGACTGCTTCTACTGAAAAGATGTCACCTGTTGCTGTGTGCACCTGCTCAACATTGCTGGTGCCACTAATGGAACTGCTTATACTGAAATGGTGTTACTTGTTGGTGTCTGCACCTATTCAACATTACTGGGTGCCACTGATGGACTGCTTCTATTGAAATAATGTTACTTGTTGGTGTTTGCACCTGTTGACCATTGCTGGGTGCTACTGCTGGAACTGTCAACTGCTTATTCTTGAGCTATGGAAAGCGTTTATGTGAATATTTGTATAAACTGATTTTTTTGTGTATTACTGTTTGTGAAAAGTTATGAGACTCTTACCTGCACATATTCGTCATTGCTGACGCTATTGATTGAACTGTTTAACCACATAATACTTGTGTAAACTGTTATGTAAAGTCACATGTATGAAGGAATTTGTATTGCTTACTGTATTTTATATATTAGGTTATTGAAAGGTCAGTGCAAAGCCAAAATTTTATCTAGTTGTATGATATTTACGCATTAATATTGTCTTTTATTTTTGTCTGTATTTTTTTTTGACGAATTTGGTGGTATTTTCACCACCAATGCTGGCAAAAATACCATCAAATTCTAGCCTGTGGAGGAAGGGCATATGAAAGGTGGCTACACTGAGCCACAGCGCCAGAGATCGCGCTAGAGAGTATTGTTCCGCCGCCTCCACTGGCAGTGGTTGTTGAGAACTCGTAGTAGTCAGTGCTTGGGGAGAGCTCGTGGCAGAGAGTGTTTGTTGAGATGGGCTAGTAGAGAGTGCTTGCTGAGATGTGATACTGAAAAGTTCTTGTTGAGATGTGGTAATAGCGAGTCGGTGTGGAGATATATTGTAATGATTAGAGTTATTTGGTCGATATATGAAGGTAACGAAACTTGATTTATTTTTCATTATTTAATGTCGTAAATAATGCTTCATTACAGGTTCAGTCAACAAAGCATCTGGCTTGTGTTCTGGGATTAGAGTGTAGTTCTGGTTTTCTTGAGTAATTATGGTATTTCTATTTCCTTTAATTAATTCAGTATAAATGATATTTAAAATTTCTTGTGTTGTTGAAGAAGAACCGTGCCAGATGCGTACGTTGAGTCATACTTCCACACACAGAACAGTTACACTTGTGCTTTGGTTTCGTAGGTTTTATAGTTGCTGGGGACTTAATTAATTAATTGTGTTAATGAAAATTTCCACTTCATTCTTTGTTGTTCTATGCAGTCAGATAGCGTAATAATACTAGTCAGGGCCAACCGTGTACGAGACTTCGTAATCGAACAGACAGCTACTAAAGTAAAAAATTAAAATTATTTGCATTCTATTTTAATTAAGCCCCCATGCAACCGTCAGTCCGGCCCTTCCCGCCGAAGGTTCGAGTCCTTCCTCGGGCATGGGTGTGTGTGCTGTCTTTAGCGTAAGTTAGTTTAAGTAGTGTGTCAGTTTAGGGACCGATGACCTTAGCAGTTTGGTCCCTTAGAAATTCACACACATTTGAACATTTGAACCTTCAGTCGCAATTGTTTCGATCCAGTAACAGGATGGGCGGAGAAGGAACCATATTTGATGTCAAGTGGAGTAAGATATTTGAAGTTTAACGTAATGTCGACGCTGACCTGAGTAAAGAGATCTGTTTTGCATTGTTTCACCTGATACAAGGAATAGAAAAGCAACTGGAATCACTCAACAGAGGAAAGTCCACTGGACCTAACGGGATACCAATTCGATTCTACACAGAGTACGCGAAAGAACTTGCCCCCCTTCTAACAGCCGTGTACCGCAAGTCTCTAGAGGAACGGAAAGTTCCAAATGATTGGAAAAGAGCACAGGTAGTCCCAGTCTTCAAGAAGGGTCGTCGAGCAGATGCGCAAAACTATAGACCTATATCTCTGACGTCGATCTGTTGTAGAATTTTAGAACATGTTTTTTGCTCGAGTATCATGTCGTTTTTGGAAACCCAGAATCTACTATGTACGAATCAACATGGATTCCGGAAATAGCGATCGTGTGAGACCCAACTCGCTTTATTTGTTCATGAGACCCAGAAAATATTAGATATAGGCTCCCAGGTAGATGCTATTTTTCTTGACTTCCGGAAGGCGTTCGATACAGTTCCGCACAGTCGCCTGATAAACAAAGTAAGAGCCTACGGAATATCAGACCAGCTGTGTGGCTGGATTGAAGAGTTTTTAGCAAACAGAACACAGCATGTTGTTATCAATGGAGAGACGTCTACAGACGTTAAAGTAACCTCTGTCGTGCCACAGGGGAGTGTTATGGGACCATTACTTTCCACAATATATATAAATGACCTAGAAGATAGTGTCGGAACTTCCATGCGGCTTTTCGCGGATGATGCTGTAGTATACAGAGAAGTTGCAGCATTAGAAAATTGTAGCGAAATGCAGGAAGATCTGCAGCGGATAGGCACTTGGTGCAGGGAGTGGCAACTGTCCCTTAACATAGACAAATGTTATGTATTGCGAATACATAGAAAGAAGGATCCTTTATTGTGTGATTATATGATAGCGGAACAAACACTGGTAGCAGTTACTTCTGTAAAATGTCTGGGAGTATGCGTGCGGAACGATTTGAAGTGGAATGATTATATAAAATTAATTGTTGGTAAGGCGGGTACCAGGTTGAGATTCATTGGGAGAGTGCTTAGAAAATGCAGTCCATCAACAAAGGAGGTGGCTTACAAAACACTCGTTCGACCTATACTTGAGTATTGCTCATCAGTGTGGGATCCGTACCAGATCGGGTTGACGGAGGAGATAGAGAAGATCCAAAGAAGAGCGGCGCGTTTCGTCACAGGGTTATTTGGTAACCGTGATAGCGTTGCGGAGATGTTTAATAAATTCAAGTGGCAGACTCTGCAAGAGAGGCGCTCTGCATCGCGGTGTAGCTTGCTCGCCAGGTTTCGAGAGGGTGCGTTTCTGGATGAGGTATCGAATATATTGCTTCCCCCTACTTATACCTCCCGAGCAGATCACGAATGTAAAATTAGAGAGATTAGACCGCGCACGGAGGCTTTCAGACAGTCGTTCTTCCCGCGAACCATACGCGACTGGAACAGGAAAGGGAGGTAATGACAGTGGCACGTAAAGTGCCCTCCGCCACACACCGTTGGGTGGCTTGCGGAGTACAAATGTAGATGTAGATGTAGATACTTGAGTCCTTATTTGCTACTGTATATTCCGTAATTCCGAAGGACTTGCCTTCAGCATTCAGTCCAGCAATAAAGTCAGGTTAGAATGGTTTGCTTGGGAGTGTATATGATTGTATATATGTTTCATTTTAATAATATTGACATTTTGTGGTTGGCAGAGTTAATTGGTCTGTGATGCTGATAGTCAATAATACTGTCTGTTATTTGGGTGAAGCTGACACTCACGAAAAAATCAGCTGTATTGCAGGTAGCAAAACATTGCTTGTTGCTGCCTCTCTACCTAGCTTAAGAGGATCACCTACGATAAAAAATTTTCATTATATGAAAAGTGACAGGCAATTTCGCATGACTTTTTGCATTTAATTTGAAGCTGATTCAATAACTGAAGAGTGATAACGGAGTGGAATCCAATAGCTATGTTTTATTTAATGTATACTGGATCACAGTGACTACTCATACTGACCTCCTTCTAGCTTCATTTCCTTTCATTTAACAGGGTGCTGGACTCTCGTGGTCTCTGGATGATTTCTGTGTGAGCGCGAAGGCACAGCATGCCGGGTTTGGGACATTCAGGGCAATGAAAGTAGCGAAAAAGCGGCCTTTTTTTTCCATCAGCGCAGGCTAGAGCCTCAGGAGTTTATTTCGACGGAAGTTAGGATGCGAGGACCAGCCGAGGGGTTGGTAGCAGGTCTCCGTGCATTTTGCAACTGAGGCTTGGGCAGCAGCCGAACTGAGGCGGGAGGTGAATCTAGCATTAGGGGAAAGAAGTATCTCATGTTTTTCAGGGAGTCTTTTCAAGATAAGCATATTAAGAATTTTCGAAAGAAACACAGTTTACTGAAAATTATGACCTAGCCTCGTCAGCATCTTTCTAATTTCAGAGGATCACTGATGCGGGGTTAGTTGCTTGACACGGAAAACGCGCCATTGATAAATTTGTCAGCGACATCATGGAGACGGAGCTGAGACGGCAGTTTTTTAGATGTAGAAAGAAGTATAGTAACGTGGTTGGCGTTTCATAGGGACACAGTGCCTCGGCAAGTTTTTGTGTACTTGAAGGAACCCCACTATTTGGCGGCCATGTAGGTATTTTTCGCTATTGGCAAGCATGTACAGTTTGTGGGATGAAATAGCTGGGTCTGAGCTTGTGTGAAAATAGTTTAGAGTCGGTAGCCAGACACAAGAGAGTGGATCAGAGTCCGTGTCTAGACATGCTAGCGAGTGTATCCATGGAGTTTATTCAGAGATGTGAAGCAGTGTGCATCTCGAGCATACAACTCACATACGTTGGAGATGGGCAGCAGTGCTCATCTTAGCAGACGAGCAGCAGGGTCCAGAGTTGTTGCAACCCACGGCTTCTACTACAGAACCAGTTGCACGAAGGTTCCATTCTGCATGGCTGTCAGTGAATAATTATGGTAATTATAATTAGCAACACCAGTGTGATAGGGCATTTTCTTGCTCCGCACTTGCAGAAATCAGTGTGATCAACTATCTCAGGTCCAGCATTGCTGTGGTGAATATATGAGTTCGACTTCGAAAGTATCTAAGTTTAGATAGTTGAAAGGAAGATAACCATCATTTTCGAATTATAAAAATGTTTATTACTAGTGTTCAGCATGCCGTCTCATCGAACTGTCATTTAGTTTCCACTTTATGACAGAATAAGTCAGCCATCGACAACTACACTTTAACTTGTAAGATACACTCCTGGAAATTGAAATAAGAACACCGTGAATTCATTGTCCCAGGAAGGGGAAACTTTATTGACACATTCCTGGGGTTAGATACATCACATGATCACACTGACAGAACCACAGGCACATAGACACAGGCAACAGAGCATGCACAATGTCGGCACTAGTACAGTGTATATCCACCTTTCGCAACAATGCAGGCTGCTATTCTCCCATGGAGACGATCGTAGAGATGCTGGATGTAGTCCTGTGGAACGGCTTGCCATGCCATTTCCACCTGGCGCCTCAGTTGGACCAGCGTTCGTGCTGGACGTGCAGACCGCGTGAGACGACGCTTCATCCAGTCCCAAACATGCTCAATGGGGGACAGATCCGGAGATCTTGCTGGCCAGGGTAGTTCACTTACACCTTCTAGAGCACGTTGGGTGGCACGGGATACATGCGGACGTGCATTGTCCTGTTGGAACAGCAAGTTCCCTTGCTGGTCTAGGAATGGTAGAACGATGGGTTCGATGACGGTTTGGATGTGCCGTGCACTATTCAGTGTCCCCTCGACGATCACCAGTGGTGTACGGCCAGTGTAGGAGATCGCTCCCCACACCATGATGCCGGGTGTTAGCCCTGTGTGCCTCGGTCGTATGCAGTCCTGATTGTGGCGCTCACCTGCACGGCGCCAAACACGCATACGACCATCATTGGCACCAAGGCAGAAGCGACTCTCATCGCTGAAGACGACACGTCTCCATTCGTCCCTCCATTCACGCCCGTCGCGACACCACTGGAGGCGGGCTGCACGATGTTGGGGCGTGAGCGGAAGACGGCCTAACGGTGTGCGGGACCGTAGCCCAGCTTCATGGAGACGGTTGCGAATGGTCCTCGCCGATACCCCAGGAGCAACAGTGTCCCTAATTTGCTGGGAAGTGGCGGTGCGGTCCCCTACGGCACTGCGTAGGATCCTACGGTCTTGGCGTGCATCCGTGCGTCGCTGCGGTCCGGTCCCAGGTCGACGGGCACGTGCACCTTCCGCCGACCACTGGCGACAACATCGATGTACTGTGGAGACCTCACGCCCCACGTGTTGAGCAATTCGGCGGTACGTCCATCCGGCCTCCCGCATGCGCACTATACGCCCTCGCTCAAAGTCCGTCAACTGCACATACGGTTCACGTCCACGCTGTCGCGGCATGCTACCAGTGTTAAAGACTGCGATGGAGCTCCGTATGCCACGGCAAACTGGCTGACACTAACGGCGGCGGTGCACAAATGCTGCGCAGCTAGCGCCATTCGACGGCCAACACCGCGGTTCCTGGTGTGTCCGCTGTGCCGTGCGTGTGATCATTGCTTGTACAGCCCTCTCGCAGTGTCCGGAGCAAGTATGGTGGGTCTGACACACCGGTGTCAATGTGTTCTTTTTTCCATTTCCAGGAGTGTAGTTCAGTTGTTCCCCCATTTGTAGCGTGTAACAAACATGACCGTTACAGCAATCTTCGTATCATATTACTGAAATCGTGAGAAGAGTTTGAGACACGTTCCATTGTGAGGAGGATAGATTTCCGGCCAGGTAGCGAACAGAAGTTTGAAAATCAAAGGAAAAATAAACAAAATCTACAACTGTAATAAAAAGACATGTAAATGATGATTTAATAACCAAATTCTTCTGTTTGGTATACATCTGGAATGGTGTTGGATGTCAGTTGGGCACATATAATTTAAAGGATTAGTGTGTTTAAACATAAGATTCCAGATACCTCAGTAGGAAACCACTATAGAACTAGTTCGTATCCATGAGTGATCTCCCAGCAGTCGTAAGCTTACACGTAGAACGTATTATAAATCGGAACAGCGTACCTCTATCCTCTGCAACTTTGGCCAGCAAAAAACTTACAACACAAGCACGTTGTTAAACGAATCATACCCTCAAAGCCACTGAAAACCTATTTCGAAGTAAAATTCCTTGTTTATAACGCAAAACTAAAAAAAAATTAATTTTCATTCCTTCTAGACGTTTGGCCCGCCAAACGAAGATGCATGTGGGATTAGGTGAAGTACATCACTTTCTTTTCGCATCTTGGGTATAAATCTAAATTTTCAGTTTCATAGCTGTAGTGATTGTAAGTCAGCGACAGAAGGTGTTGACGTTCTGTTAGCTCCATGCATCTTTCTCTTGCCGTTTGCTTTACAGTTGTGTGTGTGAGAGAGAGATTTATTGTTCTGTTCTGCTTTTGTTCAGGAGATTAGTGTAGCATAGGTCTTACTGTTTAAGTTCGGACATCAAATGCTGTAGCCTTGCATTTGTCTATTTCCATCAAGAACCTTGCTTTCATCACAATGGCTAGTGAGATATGTATTGATAATAGTCTTTTTTTTTTTTTTTTTTTTTTTTTGTAAGTATAACTGGTAACGAACTGTGAAAAGCTGTTGGTTGATGATAGGCAATGCTTAAATCCATAAGCATGTTTGAAAAACATATGTAGTTGACATGCAGTACCATTCTCGAGACTAACTATGTGCTGTTTGATGTAGGATGTTGCAAACATGTATCGATGAATTGTAGGGAATGTCCTACTGTGAAACACTATCACCACCTAAATACGTAAGAGCAATGTACTTGAGAGATGTAGTATTGCCAAGCTTGTTAAGCTGTGTGATAAATATAAAGCCGTTACTATTATGGTCACTGAAACCTTTTGCAGATACAGTAGAATTCTTATTAGACTTCGTTACGTTTAGGAGAACTGGATGGAAGATGTGTTTGTTGGAATGAGTCGCCGAAAATGCCATGTCCTGTAAAGGAAAATGGCACAGAAGATGCTACTGCAATCAATTCTAGAGGATTATTTGGAGTGTATGACAACAGATACCGAACGAAAACACAGACTTTGCCTGGATTATAACAGTTAATAGCTCAGGCAAAAGTGTAATATTATAGACCAGGTATAATGTGAAATTCACCTCTTTAGGTGCATATTTTATTCCAAATTTTAGCAGGATTGTGCCCACTATAAACGTCACCTAAGTGCCCTTCTTGAGGGAAGCACACTCACATTCATGTGAAATTATTTAGAAATCCTGTGGCAGCATCTGCTGTTTATACCGATACCAGCATTCGGCAAAAATATGTGTGGAACCCTAAGTTTCCTAGTTGTTGTGGTTTTATGTCTGTAGCGGAAATTAGAACATCTTAATGTGATACTTCAATGGATAGTACTGCCAGTTAAGGAACCATTTGCTAGCCGCAATTTGGTATTTTCAACGCAAAATTCAGTGTAGCCAGTACAATATTCATTGTAAAAAGCATAACAGTAAACCTTGAGAGAGACTTTACACCTCCGTGATATGTATTCATCGTACTGTGTGCATATCCCACATTGCTAGCAAATAGATATATCACTCAACACCGATCAGCTGCGATCACAGAAAACTTGCACAAACTGGCTGACAGCGGTATCCTTCTGGCTACCAGCAGTTGCTGGCTACCTGGCTGACTTGCATTATTGTCCTCAACATCTGTTTATGTGTGGGCGCTACTGTGAACTGCAGGTATGTTCCAGACCACTGTATTCAACAGCTGCTCATTATACAGCTATGCACTCTGCTGCTGGTGGAAGCAGAGCATTTTCGCTGTGAAATGCTAGACATGACTACTTTATGGACCAAAACTCTTGTAAAAATAACATTCTTTCCCATCACATGTATTTAATGATTTTTTGATAGTTACAATTCACCTTGCCACTTCACATAAACGTGTTTAGCTCTAAAATATTTTTGATTTATATCTAGTGTATATCTATGCAACAGCTCTGTGGAAGCTGGCTAGGCTATAGCCTGTGTCATCCATTCTAGACATAACTTTTTTGTGGCAAATACTACAAGTAGAGTACCTAAAATCTTTCTTCTGTCCGAGACACTTCATCAGGAGGACATAAATGCACCCCCTGATTTTTCAATCTCTGTGCGTAACATATTTGTGGGTTAAAGGTTATTTTCAACTTAGATGAACTGCCTGTCATTTTCCAATATAGGTTAAAACAAAAGTGTGCTTCCTGCATTTTTCATATTTCCTATAATTTTAACGTGGATTGTATGAATTGTGATGTTAGAGAGGTAGCACCATCATCACAACAGCAGACTAGTGATGGGGAATGGGAATCAGAACTTTTATCCTCCACTTCAGGTGTGGCATCTCTTTGTGGTTAGCTGTCACCAACTGATGGTAATGTGGCTCCAAGCTACTTGGCTGGTGTAGTGCAAGACTTGTATCGGTGACTGTCTACCCTGAGTCTCTGGAGGTGGCACATGTGGACTTCATGACTACCTCCAGGCTCTTCGACCCAGCATAGCTGATGGTGAACTTCGCGACTGCAGAGGCCCATGACTCGCGGCAGCACAGAGTGCTGTTCGTCAATGAGGTGTTAAAGAAGTAATCATTTCTAACATGGCACAAGTGGAGAGATTCAGACTTAGGGAGTAGTTATCTAGTGAGAGTTTTAGATGCAAATAACTGTTAGTCAGTTTACGTACTGAGGCAATTCGACTAGTTATGTTCAAGGTCACACCCCACTCCCCTATACCCCAATGGAAACCCCATGTACCTTAGGCAATTGTTCAAGTTATATTCCAGGTCACCCAGGGGAACCCCCACCCTACCCATACACCTGCAGCAATTGTACTAGGTACATTCAAAGTCATGATGTAACTAATACTGGCTATGTGGTCAGCAGGAACTTGTGTAAATAAAAGTTGGCAGGAAACACATATATCTGTTAGCCAATGGGAAAACATTAAAATGGCAAGAAACGCCTCACCCTTCCCCCCTTCCCCACCCCCTGTGCCAGAAGACCCAAGCTCCCACATCCCCTTCTCAGCTTTTATAACTAGTTCAACTGTGTAGCTCTCCTCATTTGAGGTTTGTGCACCATAGGGAAAAGTACAGATTTGTTCAGGATCAGGATCCTGGGTATTTCTTATAGCTAAATAATAACTGAGACCTGGCTGAACCCTGAGATAGGACGTTCTGAAATATTTAGTGAGGGTTGGAACGTGTATCGGAAAGACAGATTAGACACCGTAGGAGGTGGTGTCTTCATTGCAGTTGACAAAAATATTGTGTGTACTGAGGTCGAAGTAGAGTGTGATTGTGAAGTTATTTGGACACGTTTAACAGTGCTATGGGAAATAAAGTTAATGGTTGGGTGTTTTTACCGGCCACCAGGTTCCACCGTGACAGTTCTAGAATCATTCAAAGGGAGTCTACATTCTGTATCGCAGAAGTACCCGGATCATGCTATATTAGTCGGAGGCGACTTCAACCTACCTAGTATAGACTGGGATGTCTATGGATTCATTACAGGTGGTACAGAAAAGCCGTCGTGTGAATTACTTTTGAACACATTATCCGAAAACTGTCTTGAGCAGCTAAATCGACAGCCAACGCGTAATGGAAATATTTTAGATCTGGTAGCCACGAACAGACCAGACCTCATCGACGGTGTCAGTGTTGAGACAGGGATTAGTGATCATGATGTTGTCATTACGACTATGGCTACGAAAGTTAAAAAGTTGGTTAAGAAGGCTAGGAGAGTATTCTTATTAGAAAGAGCAGATAAGCAGTTGTTAGCATCCCACTAAGTAAATGAATCGACTTCATTTACTTCCGGTACGATGGACGTGGAAGAATTATGGGCAAATTTTAAACACACTGTAAATCACCGATTGGACAAGTATGTGCCGAAAAAGTGGGTTACGGACGGAAAAGACCCACCGCGGTTTAACAGCGCAATTCGGAGAATGCTCAGGAAGTAAAGGCAGTTGCACTCGCGGTACAAGGAAGATCGGGAGAATGAGGACAGGCAAAAGTTAGTAGAGATTCGTGCTGCTGTAAAAAGAGCGATGCGCGAAGCATTCAGCCACTGCCACCGTCATACCTTAGCAAAAGATCTTGCTGAAAACCCAAGGAAATTCTGGTCTTACGTAAAATCGGTCAGCGGGTCGAAGGCTTCCATCCAGTCACTCACTGATTAGTCTGGCCTGGCAACGGAAGACAGCAAAAAGAAAGCTAAACTTTTAAATTTAGCATTTGAGAAATCTTTCACACAGGAGGATCGTACAAACATACCGCCGTTTGAGTCTCGTACAGATTCCCGTATGGAAGACATAGTGATAGACATCCCTGGGGTTGTAAAGCAGCTGAATGGGTTGAAAATAAATAAATCGCCAGGTCCTGATGGGATTCCAATTCGGTTTTGCAGAGAGTACTCTACCGCATTGACTCCTTACTTAGCTTGCATTTATCGCGAATCTCTTGCCCAACGTAAAGTCCCGAGCGACTGGAAAAAAGCGCAGGTGACGCCTGTATACAAGAAGGGTAGAAGGACGGATCCTCAAAATTACAGACCAATATCCTTAACATCGGTTTGTTGCAGGATTCTCGAACATATTCTCAGTTCGAATATAGAGAATTTCCTTGAGACAGAGAAGTTGCTGTCCATGCATCAGCACGGCTTTAGAAAGCATCGCTCCTGCGAAACGCAACTCGCCCTTTTTTCACGTGATATCTTGCGAACCATGGATGAAAGGTATCAGACGGATGCCATATTCCTTGACTTCCGTAAAGCGTTTGACTCGGTGCCCCACTGCAGACTCCTAACTAAGGTACGAGGATATGGGATTGGTTCCCAAGTATGTGAGTGGCTCGAAGACTTCTTAAGTAATAGAACCCAGTACGTTGTCCTCGATGGTGAGTGTTCATCGGAGGTGGGGGTATCACCTGGAGTGCCCTAGGGAAGTGTGGTAGGTCCGCTGTTGTTTTCTATCTACGTAAATGATCTTTTGGATAGGGTGGATAGCAATGTGCGGCTGTTTGCTCATGATGCTGTGGTGTACGGGAAGGTGTCGTCGTTGAGTGACTGTAGGAGGGTACAAGACGACTTGGACGGGATTTGTGATTGGTGTAAAGAATGGCAGCTAACTGTAAATATAGATAAATGTAAATTAATGCAGATGAATAGGAAAAAGAATCCTGTAATGTTTGAATACTCCATTAGTAGTGTAGCGCTTGACACAGTCACGTCGATTAAATATTTGGGCGTAACATTGCAGAGCGATATGAAGTGGGACAAGCATGTAATGGCAGTTGTTGGGAAGGCGGATAGTCGTCTTCGGTTCATTGGTAGAATTTTGGGAAGATGTGGTTCATCTGTAAACGAGACCGCTTGTAAAACACTAATACGACCTATTCTTGAGTACTGCTCGAGCGTTTGGGATCCCTATCAGGTCGGATTGAAGGAGGACATAGAAGCAATTCAGAGGCGGGCTGCTAGATTTGTTACTGGTAGGTTTGATCGTCACGCGAGAGTTACGGAAATGCTTCAGGAACTCGGGTGGGAGTCTCTAGAGGAAAGGAGGCGTTCTTTTCGTGAATCGCTACTGAGGAAATTTAGAGAACCAGCATTTGAGGCTGACTGCAGTACAATTTTACTGCCGCCAACTTACATTTCGCGGAAAGTTCAAATGGTTCAAATGGCTCTGAGCACTATGTGACTTAACTTCTGAGGTCATCAGTCGCCTAGAACTTAGAACTAATTAAACCTAACTAACCTAAGGACATCAACACATCCATGCCCGAGGCAGGATTCGAACCTGCGACCGGAGCGGTAGCCCAGTTCCAGACTGTAGCGCCTATAACCGCACGACCACTCCGGCCGGCTCTTTCGCGGAATGACCACAAAGATAAAATAAGAGAGATTAGGGCTCGTACAGAGGCATATAGGCAGTCATTTTTCCCTCGTTCTGTTTGGGAGTGGAACAGGGAGAGAAGATGCTAGTTGTGGTACGAGGTACCCTCGGCCGTATGGTGGATTGCGGAGTATGTGTGTAGATGTAATAAGTTAACAATAATTTTACTCATTTGTCATTTTAATTCTGAGCTCCATAGGGAGAGGACCAGGGTGTGGTTATTTGTTATAAACAATAAAAATTATTATTTACTGTTATTCTCATTATGCAAATTTCAGTATTCAAACTGTGTGCTCTGTTGGGAGAGGACCAGAGTTTGCGTATATGTTATAAATAATTAATTTTATTATTACTCCTACCATGCCAATTTCGTCATTCAAGGCGTCAGCAGAGACCAACCACCACCCATCCCACTCCCTCAGTGTAATAAGATGACATGCAAGTAATCTCATAATTAATTGCTATTTTGATTTTATTTTTTGTAATTTTAACGATTTATTTCCAGATGCTAACATCTCTGTCCTAAATGTGACGTTAACAAATTGCAGCAGCTCGTTATTTAACGGTAAATACTGTCTTGTAAACACCTTAAATGTTAAAAGAAATACCACAGTGCAATTTATACTGTTCAGTCACATCTGTTAAAAGCCTGAGTAACCACCTTTTGCCACATGGAGAGCTGTGTCACATGCAGAAAGGGAGTCAGTGAAGATGTAGAACGTATCAGTGGAGATGTGGAGTCATCCCGACTCCAGTGCCATGGACAGCTGTGCTAGCTTGCGCAGCTGAGGATCCATGGCACAAACAGCCTCATATAGGTTGTCCAACAGATTCTCAATTGGGTTTAAATCTGGAGAGTCTGATGGCCAGGAGACTATGGTAAACACATCATGGTGTTCTTCAAAATGGTTCAAATGGCTCTAAGCACTATGGGACTTAACTTCTGAGGTCATCAGTCCACTAGACTTAGAACTACTAAAAACCTAAGCAACATAAGGACACACACACATCCATGACCGAGGCAGGATTCGAACCTGCGACCGTAGCAGCCGCCTGGTTCTGGACTGAAGCGCCTAGAACTGCTCGGCCACAGCGGCTGGTTGGTGTTCTTCAAACCAGGCACATACGCTGCAAGCTGTGGGAGAATTTGCATTGTCCTGCTGGTAGATGATATTTTGCTGAGGAGAAACAAGCTGCATTATAGGTGAACATGGTCCCCAAGGATAGACGCATACTTGTGTTGATCCATTACGCCTCTCAGAATGACGAGATAATCCAGGGAATGCCATGAAAACATTCCCCAGACCATAATGATGACAAGCAGATAGAAGAAGTGGACAGAGTTAAATTCTTGGGATTACAGCTTGATAATAAATTCAACTGAGAGGAGCACACCACAGAACTGCTGAAGCGTCTTAACAAATCTCTATTTGCATTGCGAATTGTGTCAGACGTAGGGGATATAAAAATGAAAAAGCTGGCATACTAACTGGCATGTCATATGGGATTATTTTTTGGGGTAATTCATCAAGCCAAGCTAAAGTTTTCCGGGCACAAAAACGTGCAGTAAGAGTTATATGTGGTGTGAACTCAAGAACATCCTGCAGAAGCCTGTTTAGGGAATTAGGGATACTAACTACTGCTTCCCAATATATTTATTCCTTAATGAAATTTGTCATTAAAAATATATCACTTTTTCAAATCAACAGCTCAATTCATGGGATCAATACTAGAAATAAGAATAATCTGATTTAAAGTTACTTAGTCTTGTACAAAAAAGTGAAATTCAGTTTAAGAGAAGCCTAAAGGATTCATTGGTGGCCAACTCCTTCTACTCCATTGATGAATTTCTCAGTAAAACCAAGTGATATGTACAGTATAACTTCTGCACAATTTCAGTGCAATAATGTGTTCATTGTAAATAAGTATTATAGTAGTTGTATTACACGTTTATTACCTTAGAAATAAATAAATACCGTAAACTTTTTTATTTTAAATTCAGTGCATTAGTATTTGTAAAATGACTCTTCATATAGTGTTCATTAAAAAATGACGATCATTCGACTTGGGACCTGTGGAATGGTACATTAGCTTATTTGCTTTAGTTGTAAATATTTGTCATGTATTGTTGTTTTTCTGACATGTTCTACATCCTGGAGGACCTCCTCACTACGGATCAATTGGAATGAAAGTAAATCTAATCTAATCTAATGCTTTAGTCTGTACCGTTTTTGTTTTGGTTGCTGTTATGTATCTTCCCATTTCCCCTGTAGGAATGGCTTCCAAAATTCGTCTCACAGCTGTTTGAATGTGAAACGTTTCTGAGATTTCTTCGACAAATTTTACTTTAGATTTCATGCCACATAGTTTATGAGTTCTCGTCTATTTGGATCTAGTCCACTCTCTTCTAAAATTTGGAACGATGACGCCCTGTCTATTAAGTCACACTCCTTTTTGAAATGTACAAATGTGCGTACTAGAGGTTTTTCCCAAGGACTCTCGAATTTTGAATGTGGTTTTGTGGTTAAAACTTTGTTCTGTTTTTTCTAAGGACTCTCGCATTTAGAGTATGGTTTTGTGGTTAAAAATTTGTTCTGCACATGACCTGTTCGGTCTGAATGCTGACTGATATTCTGCTAATTTGGGTCCAAATTGG
The DNA here is from genome assembly GCF_023898315.1 of Schistocerca nitens. Classification (NCBI taxonomy): domain Eukaryota; kingdom Metazoa; phylum Arthropoda; class Insecta; order Orthoptera; family Acrididae; genus Schistocerca; species Schistocerca nitens. The sequence continues at coordinate 800,694,752 of NC_064616.1, read as the reverse complement.
TTTTATGTTGTACTCAAGAGACAAGCTGATAAGATTTTGTTAGTGACCAGTAAGAAGGAGATCCCTCTTGGTTGTTTACATCTAATTTGTTGCCTTTTTTATGTAGTGCATAGATTAGAGCAATCTTTCAGTCATTCTGGATTTTTTAGGTTTGCCAAGTGTTTCGGATTGTTCGTTTAATTTCTTTGAGTGAGTTTCGGCCTACATTTTCAAGAGTTCAGCTACAATTCCGTCCTCCTCTGATGCTTAGTTGTTTTCAGATTTCTTGACTGTGAATAAATTTCTTCTTGTGTTGGTGGCGACACATTTTCTGCTGTAATTTCTGGATGTTTTTTTCGGGCATCTCTCTTTGAGTTCCGAACAAAAACAGCTGTGAAAAATATGTAGCTAGTTCTTGGCAAATTTCTTTATTTGTCAAGGCTACATTACCATCTCGTTTTCGAAAGCAGAGGTTCTGTCGTGAGCAACCTTTGATTTGGTTCGCAATGGTCTCATAAAAATCGCGTGTGTTGTAATTTTTGAAGTTGACATATGTTCGTTTGTCTTAAAATCTTCGATGCCTGTTTGCGAACTTCGAGGAATTTCTCCTATGTTTCCTTCTAATTTGTTGCAATTGTAATTTTGAAATGCCCTTTTCCTTTCTTCTGTTGCATTCTCACATCACGTCTCTAGCTGTACTGATGATTTTAGTTTGAAATTTCTCCCAGTCTCCTGCAGTTTGTTCTTCCCATTTTTCGGTTATTTTAGCGTTTTTGATATCGCATAGTTCAAATTTTGGGATCACCTATGTTTTCCGGCCGGCCGAAGTGGCCGAGCGGTTCTAGGCTCTACAGTCTGGAGCCGCGCGACCGCTACGGTCGCAGGTTCGAATCCTGCCTCGGGCATGGATGTGTGTGATGTCCTTAGGTTAGTTAGGTTTAAGTAGTTCTACGTTCTAGGGGACTTATGACCACTGCAGTTAAGTCCCATAGTGCTCACAGCCATTTGAACCATTTTGAACCTATGTTTTCCTATTGTATTTTCTTTTGGGTGTGAATTTAACTTTTGCTCTGGTTAAATAATGATCCGAGTCGGTGTTTGTACATCTGTGTTCTTGTGCATCATCATATAATATTGTCACATGATCAATATGAAGCTCTCCCAAATGATGGTTGGGTGATCGCCAGCTTTTCGTTTTTTTTTTTTTTTTTTGCGCTTTTTTCATAGTGAAATTGACATAATTTTTAGGTTTTTTTGTTGGCACAACTCAATAAGTCATGTGGCATTCTTCTTGGTGAACTAGCATGCAGACCAGTCCCTCCTATTCTCTTGTATTCGCGTTCCCTGCCAATTTGGGCATTAAAATCACCAAGTAGAATTTTCCCCATCATCTTTTGGAATTTTGGCCAAGTTCCTCCCAGAATCTTTCCGTTTTTGGCGCACTTTTTTTATTGTCGACGTTTGTTGATGCATGTACGTTAATGAAGGTGTCGTTTTTGTTTGTGTGTTTGACTGTTAAGGCCATAAGCCGTTGTAGACGGGTTTCACTTCTTTTACTGAACCCAAAACTTCTTTGTCTGCAGTTAAGGCCATGCAAAATAGTGTTCCTCCTGTGCCACTTTTCTTGTTTCTTCCTCTTCTGAAGACAATGTATTTAGTGTAGTATATCGTTTCTGAATCTGCGAAGCATTTTTCTTGTAGGGCGAGAATTTGTATTTTCTGATTCGTGAGTTCTATTGTCAGACTGTGTAGTTTTCCTGCTTGAATGAATGTCTGGATGTTGAAAATGCCAATGTACGTGCGTGCTTTTCATGCAACTTTATGAGAGCACTCCGACTTCCTCTCTCATGTGAGTGTAAGCCCCCTAGAATCCAAATGCTTGGTTGCCACTTTGGTGTGGGTGATTCGTCCACCTGGGATAATTCTGTCTGAACCATGGACCTTGCCGTTGGTGGGGACGCTTGTATGCCTCAGCGATACAGATAGCCGTACCGTAGGTGCAACCACAACGGAGGGGTATCTGTTGAGAGGCCAGACAAACGTGTGGTTCCTGAAGAGGGGCAGCAGCCTTTTCAGTAGTTGCAGGGGCAACAGTCTGGATGATTGACTGACCTGCCCTTGTAACACTAACCAAAACGGCCTTGCTGTTCTGGTACTGCGAACGGCTGAAAGCAAGGGGAAACTAAGGCCGTAATTTTTCCCGAGGGCATGCAGCTTTACTGTATGGTTAAATGATGATGGCGTCCTCTTGGGTAAAATATTCCGGAGGTAAAATAGTCCCCCATTCAGATCTCCGGGCGGGGACTACTCAGGAGGACGTCGTTATCAGGAGAAAGAAAACTTTCGTTCTACGGATCGGAGCGTGGAATGTCAGATCCCTTAATCGGGCAGGTAGGTTAGAAAATTTAAAAAGGGAAATGGATAGGTTAAAGTTAGATATAGTGGGAATTAGTGAATTTCGGTGGCAGGAGGAACAGGACTTTTGGTCAGGCGAATACAGGGTTATAAATACAAAGTCAAATAGGGGTAATGCAGGAGTAGGTTTAATAATGAATAAAAAAATAGGAGTGCGGGTAAGCTACTACAAACAGCATAGTGAACGCATTATTGTTGCCAAGATAGACACGAAGCCCACGCCTACCACAATAGTACAAGTTTATATGCCAACTAGATCTGCAGATGACGAAGAAATTGAAGAAATGTATGATGAAATAAAAGAAATTATTCAGATAGTAAAGGGAGACGAAAATTTAATAGTCATGGGTGACTGGAATTCGGTAGTAGGAAAAGGGAAAGAAGGAAACATAGTAGATGAATATGGATTGGGGGGGAAGAAATGAAAGAGGAAGCCGCCTGGTAGAATTTTGCACAGAGCACAACTTAATCATAGCTAACACTTGGTTCAAGAATCATAAAAGAAGGTTTTATACATGGAAGTTTTAAATTGTAAATAATATCCAGGGGCAGATGTGGACTCTGGCCACAATCTATTGGTTATGAACTGTAGATTAAAACTGAAGAAACTGCAAAAAGGTGGGAATTTAAGGAGATGGGACCTGGATAAATTGAAAGAACCAGAGGTTGTACAGAGTTTCAAGGAGAGAATAGGGGAACAATTGACAGGAATGGGGGAAAGAAATACAGTAGAAGAAGAATGGGTAGCTCTGAGGGATGAAGTAGTGAAGGCAGCAGAGGATAAAGTAGGTAAAAAGACGAGGGCTGCTAGAAATCCTTGGGTAACAGAAGAAATATTGAACTTAAATGATGAAAGGAGAAGATATAAAAATGCAGTAAATGAAGCAGGCAAAAAGGAATACAAACGTCTCAAAAATGAGATCGACAGGAAGTGCAAAATTGCTAAGCAGGGATGGCTAGAGGACAAATGTAAGGATGTAGAGGCTTCTCTCACCAGGGGTAAGATAGATACTAAAAAATGGCTCTGAGCACTATGGGACTTAACATCTTAGGTCATCAGTCCCCTAGAACTTAGAACTACTTAAACCTAACTAACCTAAGCACATCACACACATCCATGCCCGATGCAGGATTCGAACCTGCGACCGTAGCAGTCACGCGGTTCCGGACTGAAGCGCCTAGAACCGCACGGCCACAGCGGCCGGCAAGATAGATACTGCCTACGGGAAAATTAAAGAGACCTTCGGAGAAAAGAGAACCACTTGTATGAATATCAAGAGCTCAGATGGAAACCCAGTTCCAAGCAAAGAAGGGAAAGCAGAAAGGTCGAAGAAGTATATAGAGGGTCTATACAAGGGCGATGTTCTTGAGAACAATATTATGGAAATGGAAGAGGGTGTAGATGAAGGTAAAATGGGAGATATGATACTGCGTGAAGAGTTTGATAGAGCACTGAAAGACCTGAGTCGAAACAAGGCCCCGGGAGTAGATAACATTCCATTAGAACTACTGACAGCCTCGGGAGAACCAGTCCTGACAAAACTCTACCATCTGGTGAGTAAGATGTATGAGACAGGCGAAATACCCTCAGACTTCAAGAAGAATATAATAATTCCAATCCCAAAGGAAGCAGGTGTTGACAGATGTGAAAATTACCGAACTATCAGTTTAATAAGTCACGGCTGCAAAATACTAACGCGAATTCTTTACAGACGAATGGAAAAACTAGTAGAAGCCGACCTCGGGGAACGTCAGTTTGGATTCTGTAGAAATATTGGAACACGTGAGGCAATACTGACCCTACGACTTATCTTAGAAGAAAGATTAATGAAAGGCAAACCTACGTTTCTAGCATTTGTGGACTTAGAGAAAGCTTTTTGACAATGAGGTGCCGCGGGGGGGGGGGGGGGGGGGGGTGAAATACAGGGAGCGAAAGGCTATTTACAATTTGTACAGAAACCAGATGGCAGTTATAAGAGTAGAGGGACACGAAAGGGAAGCAGTGGTTGGTAAGGGAGACAGAGAGGGCTGTAGCCTCTCCCCGATGTTATTCGATCTCAATATTGAGCAAGTAGTAAAGGATACATAAGAAAAATTCGGAGTAGGTATTAAAATCCATGGAAAAGAAATAAAAACTCTGAGGTTCGCCGATGACATTGTAATTCTGTCAGAGACAGCAAAGGACTTGGAAGAGCAGTTAAACGGAATGGACAGGGTCTTGAAAGGAGGGTATAAGATGAAAATCAACAAAAGCAAAACAAGGATAATAGAACGTAGTCGAATTAAGTCGGGTGATGCTGAGGGAATTAGATTAGGAAATGAGGCACTTAAAGTAGTAAAGGGGTTTTGTTATTTGGGGAGCAAAATAACTGATGATGGTCGAAGTAGAGAGGATATAAAATGTACACTGGCAATGCCAAGGAAAGCGTTTCTGAAGAAGAGAAACTTGTTAACATCGAGTATAGACTTAAGTGTCAGGAAGTCGTTTCTGAAAGTATTTGTATGGAGTGTAGCCATGTATGGAAGTGAAACATGGACGATAACTAGTTTGGGCAAGAAGAGAATAGAAGCTTCTGAAATGTGGTGCTACAGAAGAATACTGAAGATTAGATGGGTAGATCACATAACTAATGAGGAGGTATTGAACAGGATTGGGGAGAAGAGAAATTTGTGGCACAACTTGACCAGAAGAAGGGATCGGTTGGTAGGATATGTTCTGAGGCATCAAGGGATCACCAATTTAGTATTGGAGGGCAGCGTGGAGGGTAAAAATCGTAGAGGGAGAGCAAGAGATGAATACACTAAGCAGATTCAGAAGGATGTAGGTTGCAGTAGTTACTGGGAGATGAAGAAGCTTGCACGGGATAGAGTAGCATGGAGAGCTGCATCAAACCAGTCTCAGGACTGAGGACCACAACAACAACAACTTGTATGAGTCACCGGCCTGTGTGGTAGAGCGTTTCTAGGCGCTTCAGTCTGGAACAGCGCGATTGCTATGGTCGCAGGTTCGAATCCTGCCTCGGGCATGGATGTGTGTGCTGTTGTTAGGTTAATTAGGTTTAAGTAGTTCCAAGTCTAGGGGACTGATGAGTTCAGATGTTAAGTCCCATAATGCTCAGAGCCATTTGAACCATTTGTATAAGTCACGATTGCTTTTTATCAATTGTATAGCCTTTGCTAACGATGTAGAACCAAGGATTGAGAGTTTCTGGGGCATGTTTATAACCACGCCTTCTAGTGAATAGATGCTGATTGTACTAACACTTGCTCCAATTCAGATGTAGCGTGTATGTTGGTTTTCATCTTGATCTGCAAGCGGTATTTTATTTCCTATAAGTCCTACATATCTGCCGGGCATTCCCCTATCCGCGATCTGGGAATGTGCCGGATGGGATTGACAAACCTACGTCGTTGTTGCTGCTGTTGTTATGGTTATTATTATGAGTGACATCATAGTGTGTGTTAAAAAATCGAGAATTAATATAATTTAATTATGTCTCAACATTTTCTGTGTGCACCACAATGCATGACACCCAACCAACGTCCCAAAACATGTACAAACTGCTTTAATTTTTAATAAATTATGTAATGCAATATTTAACAACAACAAATACCCACTTGCCAAGCACCGAGACTGCATTACTCCTGCACAATTAATATATGGTGTCATAAGACTAGAAAAACAATGGCATAAAAAAAATGTATAGACACATATGGCTATTTATATTATTTTGGCCGACTACATGGTGTTTTCTATAACTGGATGTCAAAAATCAGTTACACTCTGAGCTGCCTTAAACTAAAAAGATGTTAATGGATCTCATCGATTACACCAATGTGTTTAAAAGATATCACAGTTAACACAATAATGTGCCAACCATATTGTTTCAGAGTTGCCAACTTAATTTTAGCAATCACAAAAACAAAATGACTGCTAATTCACACAATCTAACCCCATAACCTCGTACAGAGAACTGCTGTTATGTGTCTCAAAAATGTATATGCAGACAAGCCTCTTCCCACCAGATTAGGTGTCGTGAAGTCACGCAAATGAAGTGTAAATATGCAATTCACAATAGAAATACGCTTACTGGTGACAAGCAATATTAAATTTACAATACTCTTTAACACAAAAGAGATTGTCACTTGCAAAGTTGGTGTCTTCTGTGATATTTCCAAGACCTTTGAGTGTGTAAACCACAAGATACTCTTGGAGAAGGCCTATCATTATGGAATCTAAGGGCCTATAGGTAACTGGCTAAAATCACATCTTGAAGACAGGAAACGAAATGTGGTTCTAAATGGCTGCAACAAAGGTTCTTCTAATCTAGTGGATTCTGAATGGGGCAAAATTCAGCATGTAGTTCCCCAGGGATCTGTCCTTGGACCCTTGCTGTTTTTAATATATGTTAATGGTTTACCTCTGTCCATTAGTAAAAATTGTGAATTCACAATGTTTGCTGATGATACAAGCATTGCCATAGATGGTAAGTCTACTGCTAATCTGGAGACTGATGTTAATGATATACTCAGAGAAGTTACAGCTTGGTTTTCAATTAATTCTCTTTCAGTTAATATTAAAAAAACTAATTTTATACAGTTCCACACAAGAAATAAAACTCTAGAAAATATAGTAATTGCTCATGACAACCAGGAACTATAACAGGTGCAATCCACTAAATTCCTGGGGGTTCACATTGACAGTAGGCTCAACTGGGAACAGCATGTGTCCCTTACTCTAAAAAGGCTTTCATCAGCAACTTTTGCTCTAAGAATCATTACTCATTTTGGGGACATCAACATTTTAAAATAAGCTTACTTTGGGTACTTTCACTCGTTAATGAGTTACGGCATAATATTCTGGGGTAATTCACCAGCCTCAAAAAAAATCTTAACTGCTCAGAAGAGAGCAGACAGAATCATGTGTGGGGTTCCTCCACGAACCTCATGTAGAAAACTTTTTACACAGTTGGGTATTCTGACCACAATATGTCAGTATATATACTTTCTGATGAATGTAGTTAATAAAGACTATGCTCAGTATGAAAAAAATTGTTCATACCATAACTGCAATACTAGAGGTAAAGATTATCTACATGTTGAACTAAAAATTTAACACTTGTACAGAAGGGAGTAAAGTATGCTGCTATAAAGACTTTTAATGCATTGCCTAATTATATTAAATATACAAGAGAAAATGAAACGCTGTGCAAAGGTATGTTAAAAAAAATTCCTGCTTGACCATCCACTGTACTCGTTAGATGAATTCTTTTCCAGAAGTAATGCCCTCCCTTAATAATAGATGTATTTAGTCTCTTAGTTATTAGATGGACGATACAATATTATGTTAATGTTATAGTGTTAATGTTATAGTTATAATGTTATATTGAGAATTGCTATACTAGTTAAATGACAGCTTGTAAATGAGAAAAAGTGATACTTATTAATATCTATAGCATTGTATTATATTACTATTCTGTAGCATTAATTGTATTTGTACAATTGTATTGACACGTTCCATATCCAGGTGTATCACTCGCATGTATGGATCTATGGAATACACATACCAAATAAATAAATAAACAATTAAATCTGTTTGAATCTATACAAAAGTGATAGTAATGATATTTGAGACATCTATTCCATCTACAAATTGTTCTTCCATTATAGCAAAATAAAATAAATGTAATTTATAAGAAATTTAAAATGACACTAAAATGTTGTGTAAAGTGCCTCACCATAAATAATTTGTTGTGCTTGTTACAGAAACAAAATATTGAGATTAATATGCCTAAATATTTAGTTTATAAAGGATTAATTCACCTGATGTGTTAGCAGTACAGTTGTAGGTGTAAAACATTATATTTTGTCCACGTGAAGGATAGAGGCAGAGAGAAAATTTCAAATACATCTTCCTAGTATTTCCATATACTTTTATCATCAGTTAAATAAGATATTAAACAAAATACATCACATCTGTTGCTGTGATACCATAAAAAGAAAGTAACATTTGCTACCTGCATTTGGGGCTGCCTTGACCTACTCTATAATTTCTTCACGAAAATGTGGTAGTATAATGTTGGGACAAAATATACTCAATATCTCTAGAGTGCACATTCAGGAGCATGGGAAACAAAATACTGGTTTTTGGAGACAAGGACAGGAAATATTGAACTTTATTTAGAAAGTGACACAGTAAATATACAAGGGTCTTGTATTTCATCAACTGCCTGATTAATTTTCATGTTACATGTTACACTATGGTAACTGTAAGCAAAGAGAATATATAATTTGCTAAGAATACTGTCAAGTACGGATATGAGCCATATCACACAAATTACTGAAGCTCTTGTACTTGAAAATAGCTATGCTTTGTTAGTCATGCTGGTTCGATAAGCCTTATCCAGTCCTCCCTAGGGAAAAATAGTTTAATGATGACTAACTGACAAACTCAGCTGCCGACAGGTGTTGTTGTTATACCTCGATGTGGACAGCTGAAAATGTGTGCCTCGACCGGGACTCGAACCCGGGATCTCCTGCTTACATGGCAGACGCTCTATCCATCTGAGCCACCGAGGACACAGATGAATAGCGCGACTGCAGGGACTTATCCCTTGCACGCTTCCCGCGAGACTCACATTCCCAACTGTCCATAATTCTAAATATGTATTGTACCTTATAGACATTTGCCCACCCACTCATTAGTAAGAGTTACGGGAATCGCCAACGCGTGCGCGAGTAATGAGTGGGTGGGAAAATGTCTATAAGGTACAATACATATGTAGAATTGTGGACAGTTGGGAATGTGAGTCTCGCGGGAAGCGTGCAAGGGATAAGGCCCTGCAGTCGCGCTATTCATCTGTGTCCTCGGTGGCTCAGATAGATAGAGCGTCTGCCATGTAAGCAGGAGATCCCGGGTTCGAGTCCCGGTCGAGGCACACATTTTCAGCTGTCCACATCGAGATATAACAACAACACCTGTCGGCAGCTGAGGTTGTCAGTTAGTCATCATTTATTCCAGGGAAAAGCTGCACGGTCATCAACAGTAACTGTTCTTTCGAGAACAAGTTACTGTCTTCATATATATAGTTAAAGGCTACCCAGCCATTGACCTTCGTCCGTGCGAATGCGCACAGGTTGCCCAAACTCTTACGGGAATCGCCAACGCGTGCGCGAGTAACTAGTGGGTGGGCAAATGTCTATAAGGTACAATACATATGTAGAATTGTGGACACTTGGGAATGTGAGTCTCGCGGGAAGCGTGCAAGGGATAAGGCCCTGCAGTCGCGCTATTCATCTGTGTCCTCGGTGGCACAGATGGATAGAGCGTCTGCCATGTAAGCAGGAGATCCTGGGTTCGAGTCCCGGTTGGGGCACACATTTTCAGCTGTCCACATCGAGGTATAACAACACCTGTCGGCAGCTGAGGTTGTCAGTTAGTCATCATTTATTCCAGGGAAAAGCTGCACGGTCATCAACAGTAACTGTTCTTTCGAGAACAAGTTACTGTCTTCATATAAAATAGTTTAAATTTTTGTCCTAGCCATTTACATTAGGACTTGGTCTTTCCCAATGATACACTTCAGAAACCTCATTACTCACCTCATTATGAATTCAGGAATATACTTCATCATATAAAAAGGTAGCACATTGCCGAATTGTCAATTTATTGTTCAACTTTTTATGTTGCTTGGCATCATCTTGGATATCAGATAAACTTCCAGAATCACCGTGAGATTCTAGCACGACTTCATCCTCACTTTGGGGTTATCTTGGCCTGGACTAAAGCAACACTATATTTCGCAAAAATGTACACCTTTTTACACAAGTGTTAAATGTATTATCTAAATTTAATGTCACACAAATGACACTTTATCAGCTTAATACCTAATACTGAGAGAATGCAAAATTACACTCACTGTATTTTTAGCTAACTGATGTGAACAATCGAGGCAGAAACTACTGGGTTCTAATAGCTGTTAAAATCTTCATAATCAATATATATATATATACTCCTGGAAATGGAAAAAAGAACACATTGACACCGGTGTGTCAGACCCACCATACTTGCTCCGGACACTGCGAGAGGGCTGTACAAGCAATGATCACACGCACGGCACAGCGGACACACCAGGAACCGCCGTGTTGGCCGTCGAATGGCGCTAGCTGCGCAGCATTTGTGCACCGCCGCCGTCAGTGTCAGCCAGTTTGCCGTGGCATACGGAGCTCCATCGCAGTCTTTAACACTGGTAGCATGCCGCGACAGCGTGGACGTGAACCGTATGTGCAGTTGACGGACTTTGAGCGAGGGCGTATAGTGCGCATGCGGGAGGCCGGGTGGACGTACCGCCGAATTGCTCAACACGTGGGGCGTGAGGTCTCCACAGTACATCGATGTTGTCGCCAGTGGTCGGCGGAAGGTGCACGTGCCCGTCGACCTGGGACCGGACCGCAGCGAAGCACGGATGCACGCCAAGACCGTAGGATCCTACGCAGTGCCGTAGGGGACCGCACCGCCACTTCCCAGCAAATTAGGGACACTGTTGCTCCTGGGGTATCGGCGAGGACCATTCGCAACCGTCTCCATGAAGCTGGGCTACGGTCCCGCACACCGTTAGGCCGTCTTCCACTCACGTCCCAACATCGTGCAGCCCGCCTCCAGTGGTGTCGCGACAGGCGTGAATGGAGGGACGAATGGAGACGTGTCGTCTTCAGCGATGAGAGTCGCTTCTGCCTTGGTGCCAATGATGGTCATATGCGTGTTTGGCGCCGTGCAGGTGAGCGCCACAATCAGGACTGCATACGACCGAGGCACACAGGGCCAACACCCGGCATCATGGTGTGGGGAGCGATCTCCTACACTGGCCGTACACCACTGGTGATCGTCGAGGGGACACTGAATAGTGCACGGTACATCCAAACCGTCATCGAACCCATCGTTCTACCATTCCTAGACCGGCAAGGGAACTTGCTGTTCCAACAGGACAATGCACGTCCGCATGTATCCCGTGCCACCCAACGTGCTCTAGAAGGTGTAAGTGAACTACCCTGGCCAGCAAGATCTCCGGATCTGTCCCCCATTGAGCATGTTTGGGACTGGATGAAGCGTCGTCTCACGCGGTCTGCACGTCCAGCACGAACGCTGGTCCAACTGAGGCGCCAGGTGGAAATGGCATGGCAAGCCGTTCCACAGGACTACATCCAGCATCTCTACGATCGTCTCCATGGGAGAATAGCAGCCTGCATTGTTGCGAAAGGTGGATATACACTGTACTAGTGCCGACATTGTGCATGCTCTGTTGCCTGTGTCTATGTGCCTGTGGTTCTGTCAGTGTGATCATGTGATGTATCTGACCCCAGGAATGTGTCAATAAAGTTTCCCCTTCCTGGGACAATGAATTCACGGTGTTCTTATTTCAATTTCCAGGAGTGTATATATATATATGAAGCTACCTATGACAACAAGAGGAACTCTTAAAAACTATACATAAAGCCAATAGTTAGCCTGGGGGGTGGGGGGGGGGCTGAGGGGGCGTAATCTAAAGACGTTGTGTTAATAAAGAAGCACGGATAGAACGTGAGGTGTTCAACTGGCTAAAATCACCTTCATCGTAAAAGGAAAATGAGGATAAAAAGAAAGAAGATGAACAGCTTTACCAACCTCGCTCGCCAATCAGTGCGCGCATGTGATAATCCCCAGATCATCAGGTTTACAAGTATGAAGAACAAAGTAGAGGTGCGAAACCTTGAAAAAATTTTCTATTTCTTAGTAGGAGTTGGTCATTGAGGGTATTGTCTTTAACATGTTGCAGATACTTAAAGATCTGCATTTCTTCCAAAACATCCAGTTTTAAGCCCTTAACCTCGGCATGAAGTAACTCGATATTATCTGGAGGGCTCGGCGCATGAGCCGTTTGCACTAGTTGTTCCGCATGGAGTGAATTAAATTCCTATGTAAACTATTATTAGTAGAATAGGCGACTATGAAATTATGAGCTCTGAGTATTTGCAACTTATATTGCCTATGTAAGGGATAGATATCGTTGCCACCTGTTTGTCATCTAACGCATCCCCTATGGTGCTTCTCGTTTTATCCCTATATCTTTATTAACACGACGTCTTTAGATTACGCCCCCTCACCCCCCCCCCCAGCCTAACTATTGGCTTTATATATAGTTTTTAAGAGTTCCTCTTGTTGTCATAGGTAGCTATATATATATATATATATATATATATATATATATATATATATATATATATATAAGTTTCTTTACTAGCATAAGCAGCCATGTGCGGTTATTTTTAGGTTTCATCTCCTATTTAGCTCGTCTCTTGTTCTATCCATTTAATTTTTTGATATACGTTAATGCACGGTTGGGAATATATGGGCTGTTTAGCCCCGACCCATGTATAAACTTTCTCGTATTCGTATGCGCATGCACATTCTAGTAACTTCCCTTGTCTTGTGCCTGTGCATAGATAGCGGGTCAGGCTTGTAAGTTAGCAACCGTTTGTAGCTGCAGTTTATGGCGGGTCATGGCTCAAATGGTTCAAATGGCTCTGAGCACTATGGGACTTAACTTCTGAGGTCATCAGTCCCCTTGAACTTAGAACTACTTAAACCTAACTAACCTAAGGACATCACACACATCCATGCCCGAGGCAGGATTCCAACCTGCGACCGTAGCAGTCGCGCGGTTCCGGACTGAAGCGCCTAGAACCGCTCGGCCACAGCGGCCGGCCCGGGTCATGGCCCATCGAACATAGGCCGGTGTGAGGTGGAGCGTACACCATTACGTTAAGTAGTGGTTTTGACTTTGTACATACAGGGTGTCCAGAAAAAGGTCTATCTGATTTCAAAATTAAATATCTCGGAAACAATGATCGATAGAAGAATGCAGTAAACGGTATGTTTATTGTGAAAGCTGTAAGAAGTTTATACAGCAGTTTGAAATAATAGTTACAAAAGCTGCTAACAGATGGCGCTGTACACTGTACAGCTCATATCAGCATACTTAAGTGAAATAATCGTATGAAAACAATCTTTGCAAACAATCACATCACAATGTTTTCAAAATGTTCACCATTGGAACTACAGAGGTGGCGCAAACGAAGAATGAAATTCGCCATCACATTTCGTAGTGTCTCAACCGAAATGGATTCACATGCCACAGAGATCGCCGATTCAAGCTCGTCCAGCCTGGCGGGATGCTTCGGGTAGACCATGTCTTTCACTGTGCCCCACAAATAAAAGTCACAGGGAGTCAAATCCGGCGAATATGGAGGCCAATCCATGCCTGCACCAGTAAATTTTGGATATTCCAAAGCAATGACTCGATTCCCGAAGTATTCCTCAAGAAAGCGAAACACTTGTTCGGTCCGATGTGGTCGGGCTCCATCTTGCATAAACCATTCAGTACCTGGTCGATCCTCTAACGCTTGCTGTGTGGCGACAAATTGTTCCAAAATTGCAACATAACGTGCACCAGTGACCGTTTCTCGAATGAAAAAAGGGCCAATAATGCCTCTGCTGCATACTGCAGCCCACACAGTAACTTTAGGAGAATACAGGGGTTTCGCTTCACACCAATATGGCTTTTCGGAACCCCAAAATCGCCAGTTCTGCTTATTCACGTATCCATTCAGGTGGAAGTGTGCTTCATCTGTAAACCAGATGCAGCCAACATCAAATCCTTCACTATCAATCATTGTGAGCATCTGATTAGCAAAGGCAACCCTTTGTTGCACAGCTCGTACGGGTGTGGCCTGGTGCGTTTGAATTTTGAATGGAAACATTTGTAGGCTCTTTCTCAGTATTTTCTGCGTGCTGGAACGCTTCAAACCAGTCTCAGATGCAATTCTACGGACGGATGACATTGGATTTCGCTGAATAATTCCAGAAACTGTGGCGATTTGCGAATGGTTTTCGCATCAGGTCCTTTTGGAACATTAAATCGTGCTTGAAATCTTCGCCTTGTTGACGTAGGACTCTTTTCTAACCTGTGGTACTCTAGCACCAGAAAAACACGTTGTTCAATGGAGTACATGGTTTTAATCTCTTCCTTCGGTACGCTAACCTCCTTTCACGTTTCGATAATGGAACAGATCGCTCTGGGCTTTGGATCACTATTTATACTAATGGCGATTACAGCGCCATCTGTTAGCAGCTTTTGTAACTATTATTTCAAACTGCTGTATAAACTTCTTACAGCTTTCACAATAAACATACTATTTACTGCATTCCTCTATTGATCTTTGTTTTTGAGATATTTAATTTTGAAATCAGGGAGTCCTTTTCAGGACACCCTGTATGTACTGTTTGTGTTTTCCTTTTCTTTTTCGTTTATAACTGTATAGCTATGGTGTTCTTTTAATCACTGACAAAGGTCTTCTTAGGCACTTGTGGGTTTTATTGTTGTTCTGAAGAAGGTGTAGTTATCTACTCCGAAAGCTGGGTTAACACTTAACAATAGGTGCTTTTTTCGCAATCGAGGCGGTTTTTAGTTTTTTAATATACTTTCTAAATGCTAAATGGCAGCAAGGCTTGTTTATTTACTGGTTTTCTGTTATTCCCTGTGGCTCCCATAATTCCAACATCTATGGAAATTCTACATAAGCCTTAAGATGTTTTACAACTTCAGGTTTCAGACAGACCAGCAGACCAGACAACAAACTTCCAGTATCTAATAAGCACCTTATTTCAAAAATACCCGTTTTTACATTTATAAAAAGTCTTCCTGGTCCATTTACTACCATAGCTTATATCTGATCAGGTGAAAGATCATCTTCTGTGGCTTTAAACTCTAGATTCGTTTTACTATTCCAAACATTCCTGTTGCTGCTCAGCGATTACTCTTCTTTCCATTTGGTTTGACATTACAGGGTGTTCATCCAGCTTTCATTAACAGCACCACTTTCTAAGCAGTTTACTCCATTTTTCCACTTAACTTTTCTAAAAGGTTGTCCCACCAAGTTTGGTAATTTCATTTGCTAAATCCTCTTAACCTCTCCCAGTCTTCAACTGATTAAGCTGATCTGTCATTACTTATCTGTATTTTAGAAAGTAACTTCACTGCCACTGTTGCCTGTAGTACAGCTGTCTGTTGTACAAACTGTCTGTCATCCAATACACAATTACTTTCTTTAAATTTATTAATATTGTGGTTACATTTCATATTGTTACTACTACTCAGTATTGTCAAGGACTCCTTAACATTATTAGCATGTGCTGTTGCAAATGTATGATCATTAACCCCAAACAATTGTGAACATTCTTCTGTCACGTAATGAAAATAACTGCATTTACCATGCACTCCTCTGCAGCACAGGTAGCACCATTTAAGGACACGTGACAACACTATTAACATTACCCATACAACAACTTGATTCAACCCACTCAAGTTTATCAACACACCATAACAGCCGACAAATACCTAGATCATCATTTGTGGTGGATTCATTAGTTTCTACCTTGCCCTCTACATCACTACTATCAGTGCATTTGAAAAATTCAGCTAGTGTAACTTCATCCAAAACGTCGTTTTCACAAGACTTCTGAATATTCTGGTTCATGAAGTTATCTCCATAAATGTTTTCCCAATTTTTTTTTATATTTACTGGAAGTTTGGAAAGTAGGAGACAAGGTACTGACAGAATTGAAGCTGTGAGGATGGGTCGTGAGTCGTGCTTGGGTAGCTCAGATGGTAGAGCACTTGCCCACCAAAGGTAAAGGTCCCCGAGTTCGAGTCTAGATCCGGCACACAGTTTTAATCTGCCAGGAATTTTCATAAGTGCAGACACTGCTGCAGAGTGAAAATCTCATTCTGAGGAGGAGTATGTGTTTGCTAACACTAAATTGCAAACATCTTCCTAAACATCAGAGAAAATGCACCTGATGACTGTTACGAGGGATATCCTGTATGTTGTTGTGTTATCTTCAGTCTGAAGACTGGTCTGATGCAGCATGTCCATGGAATAAGTAATGGCTGTTGTTTATCCTCGTTTGCAGTACCAGCAGAGCAATGCCATGCTATATGATGATGTGAAGTCAGATCAGTTCATCATCCAGACTGCTGCCAATCTTGAGGAACAACATGCTTGTATTCCATTTCCACAGATACCCACCCACTGCAGTTAGACAAAAGCCACCCCTCATCATCATCATCATCATCATCATCATACGTAATTCATGGTGACAACACAGTATACATATATATCAAGTAACAATGCACAAATAAACTGCTCCCATTACTGAAACTACCTCAAGGTGATTTCTCGAAGTTTTTTCTTTTAGTTTTGTTTAAGTGTGTCCCAACAAGCGCTGGTAGTGGATGGGCAGCTCCTTAACAGGTGCACAGTTTTTGTCTTCCAGCAGAATGTTTATAGTAAACTTGCGTTCACTGCAACCTACTTTATTTTGGTTACAGTCTTCACACCATATGAATGCAGTTCTAGGTCAAAAATTACTCAGAAGATATGATAATCAAAGGTTGATGAAGGGCACTAGAAAACGTTAAGGAACGGCAAGGATGCATATGGCTGAAGAACAAAACAACACAAAGGTAAGTCCGAACTGAGGACATACTGTAGTTTTCAATCCACAACAATCATTTTTTATGACTAGTGAATGCCACCTAAGACAAATGCATTTGGTAACGCATGACAAACGCCCTGAATAGGGAGGATCAAGTCAGTATATACACAGTATGTAAATAGTAACATTTCAGTACCTTAGGAAGGGGACTGTTGTTGTTACTAGTGAAACACTAAAAATTAGTCTTCTTCTCACACTAATAATGAAATTATTAGATACAGGACACGTGGTTGGAGAAGATAAAGAC
The DNA here is from genome assembly GCF_023898315.1 of Schistocerca nitens. Classification (NCBI taxonomy): domain Eukaryota; kingdom Metazoa; phylum Arthropoda; class Insecta; order Orthoptera; family Acrididae; genus Schistocerca; species Schistocerca nitens. Next base: position 800,677,518 of record NC_064616.1, on the reverse strand, counting down.
TGGGAATCTGAAAACACAGTTTTTAAATGTGACATCTCATTTTTCTCAAAAAATTTAAGGAGCCATTGAAAAAAACTAAATCTCTATGCTGGGACAGGAATTTGAACCATGCTACTCTTATAATGCTCATCTAGTGCCTCCACACTACTCCAACTCAGTTGCTTTTGCTAGAAGAGATTGGAAATTAAAGAAATAGTGACAAAGCTGTTGGAGGAAACACTGGCTCAACTTTCATCATTTCAACATGTCATCATAGTATAAATCTTCAGTGAAATTGATTTTCGGTGCAAGATGCTTTTAAGAGAATTGTTTGCAAAAATTTTGGAGTAGGAAACAGGTCTAGATAAATTTTTATTGAATACCAATTGATGGCTACCAGGATGAGATTAGGGTCCTTTATGTTCCAAAAAATAACCATTGTTGCAGCAACCTTAAATTTATTCATCATTTCAAAAAAATTAATAGTAATATACACTGAAGTGCCAAATAAATTGGTATGCATACTCAAATACAGAGATATGTAAACAGGCAGAACATGGCGCTGTGGTCGGCAATGCCTACATAGAAGACAACAGGTGTCTGGTGCTGTTCTTATGTCAGTTACTGCTGCTACAATGACAGGTTATCAAGATGTGAGCAAGTTGAATGTGGTGTTATAGTCAGCACATGAGCAATGGAACACAACATACCTGAGGTAGCAATGAAGTGGGGATTTTCCTGTACGACCATTTCATGTGTGTACTGCGAATATCAGGAACCTGATAAAACATCAAATCTCTGACATCAATGCGACTGGAAAAGATCCTGCAAGCACTGGACCAACAATGACTGACGAGAATGGTTCAAATGGCTCTGAGCACTATGGGACTTAACAGCTGAGGTCATCAGTCCCCTAGAACTTAGAACTACTTAAACCTAACTAACCTAAGGACATCACACACATCCATGCCCGAGGCAGGATTCGAACCTGCGACCGCAGCGGTGGCGCGGTTCCAGACTGAAGCGCCTAGAACCGCTCGGCCACTCTGGCCGGCGACTGCCGAGAATCATTCAACATGACAGACATGCAATCCTTTCACAAATGCTGCAGATTTCAATGCTGGGCCATCAAAAAGTGTCAGCAAGTGAACCATTCAATGAAACACAATCGATATGGGCTATCAAAGCCAAAGGCCCACTGGTGTACCCTTGATGACTGCACAAGACAAAGCTTTATGCCTTGCCTGGACCCGTAAATACTGACACTGGACTGTTGACTGGAAACATGTTAAAAGGTCGGACAAGTCTCGTTTCAAAATTTATCAAGCAAATGGATGTGTACTGGTATTGAGACAATCTCATGAACCCATGGACCCTGCATATCAGCAGGGCACTCTTCAAGCTTGTGGAGGCTCTGTACTGGTGTGGGGCATGTGCAGTTGAGTGATATGTGGCCCCTGGTGTGTCTAGATACAACTGACAGGTGATACATAAGCAAGCAACCTCTCTAATCACCTGCATCCGTATATGTCCATTCTGAATTCCGACGGACTTGGGCAATTCCCCCATGTCCAGAATTGCTACAGAGTGGCTCCCGTAACACACTTCTGAGTTTAAATACTTCTGCTGCTGGCCACCAAACTCCCCAGACATGAACATTATTGGGCATATCTGGGATGCCTTGCAACGTCTGTTCAGATGAGATCTCCACCCCCACATACTTTTTGGACAGCCCTGCAGGATTCTGGTGTCAATTTCCTCCAACACTACTTCAGACAGTCTAGTCCACGCCATGTCATGTTGCGGCACTTCTGCATGCTCACGGGGGGCCTACATGATATCTGGCAGGTGTACCAGTTTCTTTGGCTCTTCAGTATAGATATCTTAATTCTCAACTGTCGATAGTATAGCTATAGGCTGTGGCAGTGCAGTATTATTCTACTGTGTCCAGAATCAAAAGTCGTTCTTTAAGTTTTCACCTACCTCTAATTATTTCGTCTCTAAACCAATATCGTGAACAATTATTCAGGCAGAGAACATCAGCAACTCCTATCTGCAGATTACCATTCCTGAGAGACACTGAAACGTATTGCTTCTATGGGTATTAAAGTGCGCGTCATTTATGTTGGCGGCCGAGTTTAGGTTCGTTCTGCGCATCTGACGTCACAAAACACAGTCTGCCAATGAACAGAGAACGACGTTGCCAGATCTCGACTGCAGAGCAGAGCACGGACGAGTGCCTTCAGTTTTAGAAACGTTCAGTCATAAATAAATAGAACAAAAGCAATGTCTCGATAGCAGACTTTCTTTTATGGAAAGTTTGGAAAAAGCATTCTTTATACCAATTGCTTCATATTCTATTAATTAATTAAACCAAACAAGCAGTAAGAATCCTAATTCAGGCGATAGCAAGGAAAGGTGTTTGTATCAATCTCACGAACCGCTTTTTCGCAATAAAAAACAGCGGTAATTGTTTATTTCCTATTGTACTTCGACGAAGTGTGAGTAAGTCATAGTCATACCAACCGTGTTTGTCAGTATTTTGTGTGATCTGTTAGATTCCTCATGGAGTTACATTGTAGGATGTGGTATGTTAGGGTAACGGTTAAGGCGTTGGATCGGTAAGCGAAATGTGAGGGGTTCAAACCTGTGCAGTGCTTAATATTTTCTTTATTTAAAAACAATATCGAAGTGTCTTACTTCACGAATTTTATTCGTTTGAATGCAATTTCTTGAAATTTCTAGTGCTTTGTCTCTTCATTAACCTTTTCGCTGCTGCAGACATGTGCTCTCCGCATTCCGTGCTGTGCGCGATTTTGTCATCACTGCACTGGTCGCCTGTGCAGACACATGGTGTTCCCACTGCTTTGACACACTTATCATTCGTTTTCACAAAAACTATTTGGCCCAAAAATTAGATTTTTACACATCTTCTGGACTGATACCTTTTCCCCATAAATGAGTTAATTTTGTTTCGATGTTCAACCCAGTTATTGTGCAGCATTAAATGTAGTAAACCATTGCACGAAATTTTGATGAGTTTGCAGAGGTAAAAGTCCATAGCGTATACTTTCCGTATGGTCGATTTTAGTTGCCACAATGTTGAGAATGAAATGTGGACAAGATACCTAAATTTCATATAAAAGGTATCAGTCAAGAAGATGTGTAAAAATCAAATTTTTGGGCCAAATAGTTTTTGTGGAATCGAATGATAAGAGTGTCAAAGCAGTCGGAACAACATGTGTCAGCACAGGCGAGCAGTGCAGTGACAAAATCACGCACAGCGTGGAATGCGGGGAGCACGTCTCTGTAGCAGCGAAAGGATTAATGCGGCCGTGGTGGCTTTACTTCATGAACTGCGCGCTCCCCCCTAAACGTAAGCTTGCGAACTATGCTATACTATGGCGCTGCTTCTCTTGGCGCGTGCGTCGTTTGCAACTGGCAACGCAGCAATCTCCCGCGTCTGGGCGAGCATGCGCGAGCCGCCAAGATAAAAGAATTGAACTATAGAGGAGCTATACCTAAGTAATTAACTGTTGTTACTCGGTAAAATATAAATTTACTTCCTAAATTACAACACACTGCCGTTAAGTCCATACTGTATGTTACATTTATTCCTTAGAGGACTAAATACAGTTCAAAATAAATTTATTTATTTCGAAAAGAATATCTGTTCATTCACAAAATGCACTCATACCAGCAATAATTACATGTCTGTTGTTTGAAACCAATAAACAATATTTTATTCAACATAATCTCCATTGCTATTTATATATTTCTTCCACCTCTCCGGCAGGCTATGAATGCCAGGCCAAAAACTGTCTTTTTTTTTTTTCTTTTAAGCGTACTAGTCAGCGAGCCATTTGCGTGCATTTTCATATGCATTGAAGCATTGTTCAGTGACAGCATATCCCAATCACGCAAACAGATGATAATCGGAGTGAGCTGAATCTGGAGGAGAAGCTGCATGCCTAGTATTTCCCAGCTGAACATCTCAGTTGTTTCCCTGACCTGTTTTGCTGTGTGTGATGGGGCGTTATAGAGCAATGTGACTGTGTTGCCTTTTCTCACATTTCAGTCATTTTTTCACGTAATGCTAGATTTAAATCTATCATTTGTTCCTGGTAGTGATCATATTTTAGCAGCTCATACTAGATGACACCCTTCTGATCCCACCAAACACAGAGCATTATCTTCTTTCCACAGCAATTTGGTGTTGCAGTAGATATCAATGGTTTGCCTGGATCCACCCACTATTTACGACACTTATGATTCTCAAAATATATCCATTTTTTATCACCTGTCACTATTCGATGGAGAAACAACACTCTTTTGTCTCTGACGAGCAGCATTTGACAAGTGGTCTTTTGATTTGCTTGCTGTCTTTCATTTACTTTATGCAGAACCCATTTTCCCCACTTTCTGCACCTTTCAACCGAAGAGAAACAGCTTTCTGCATAACACTCAAACTCTACAGGAACTCACGGAACAACTGAATATCATCTTCATCCAATAAGCCCTGCAATTCGTCATCTTTGAACTTCTTCGGTGGTTTCCAGCACTCATTTCTCACATCAAAGTCACCACTTTTGAGTGTTTTGAAGAACTTGAAACACTGTTTTTCCAAGAGCATGTTCACCAAAAGCTCTGACAAGCATTCAATGTGATTCTGCAGCAGTTTTCTTCAAATGATAACAGAATACCAATTCTGTCTGCAAATCTTAGTTTGCAGGCACAAAACTCAACATGTTCATGGGTCTGAAATAGATACAGATGTATGGAACTTACGTTACTTTGTGTTGACGTTTGTTGTCAGCTATTACAGGACACAGATGGCACTGCAGATGTGTTCTCATGGGCCCTACACCAATGGCTAGCACCATCTATAAGGAAATTCCTGTTTCATACTTCTACACCTTGTATACTGATTAATCAAAGTCCCTGACAAAAATAAAGAAATATTACTTTCGTGTTCTAAAAAGTTCACAGATATTCAGTAATTTAAATTTGCCACGTTAACTGTTACATAATTAAAAAAGAGAGAGAGAGCTGCAAATTCTGAGACCAATAATACACTTGTCCATGGACCAAAATCACTTATGCTCTCGCTACAACATAAGATTCTTTGTCTACTAAACCACTGTGCTGTAAATCATAGCTTAGCTACCACTCACTGAGCTATCTGACTAAATACATCTTTGTGGCACTACAGAGCACAGGATGATGCTCTATTCCAGTAGTCACCCAACTGCAGGCCACGGGTGCATGCAGTCCGAAGTTCTCTGTCTTATTTTATAATATGGCCACTCATGACATGGGTGGACAAGGTGAGAAGATGGTGAACTGCAGAACGGCGCACTGTAAATCCACATGGTGCAGTGGTTAGTAAATTGTGAGACTCGAGGCACCATACCAGCAAGGCATGAATTGTATGTTCCATCACGTTGCAAAAACGGCTGGTGAGAGAGATGGGGCAATAGCTAGAAGGAAGATGTTTGTCCTTAAAGGGCTTAGGTAAGGGTATGACAAAGGCTTCACACCAGCATCCGGCAAACATGCCCTCTGCCCAGATGCTGTTGAACGTATGAAGGACAAAGTGCTTGCCCACAAGAGAAAGGTGCTGCAACATCCTAATGTCAACAACATCTGGCCCTGGGGCAGAGAATCAGAATGAAGTGGGAGCATGATCTAGCTCCCTTATGGTAAAGGTGGCCTCGTAACACTTGTGATTCAAAGAAGGGAAGGGTACCGCCCTAGCATCTTCCAGTGGAGGAAGGCACGGTGGTAGTGGGAGGAGTTCTAAATTTCCACAAAATGGTGGCCCAGAATGTTGGAGATAGTGACAGGCTCCATGATAACATCGTCTACTACTGTCAGGCCGTAAATTGGGGTGTGGATCTTGGTCCCAGAGAGCCGTTGGAGGTTGGCCCACACGACAGAAGACGGGGTAGAACTGTTAAAAGAAGGAGTGAGTGAGATACAGCTAGCTTTTCTGTTATTCCGAAGAAATTAACGACACCGCACACGCATCTGTTTATAATGAATGCAGTTTGCCATTGTAGGATGATGGTCAAAAATGCAGAGATCACATCTCTGCACACGAATTGTGTCGTAGCACACCCCAGTCCACCAAGGGACCAGGACCGGGGCACGGCATGGTAAAAATGAAGTGTGAGGAATGGAACATTCCGCGGTGGTAAGGATAACATTTGTAAGATATTGCACCTGGTTATCACAACTAGGGAAATCGTGTTCATCAGGGAGGAGTAAAGCCTCCAGTCGGACTTAGTAAACTGCCATTTTGGTGTGCATGTATGTGGAGTAGGAGTAAGCAAACAGATAGCACACATGAAATGGCCACTCGAGTCAGTGTCGGAAAGAATGGACCACTTGAGACGATGGGCAGTGCAGAAGGATAAGTCCAAATGGGACTAGGTGTGCAAGCAGACTGAAAGGAACATGTGTGCTCCTGTGTTAAGGCAGAAAAGGTTAAGTTGATTCAGAAGGTCAGCCAAGAGGGCACCTCTTGGACAGGTTCTGGGAGAACCCCAAATGGGATAGTGTGTATTAAATGACAGATGGAAGTAAATGGTACAAAGGGAAAAGGCGAATTGCAACAGCTTGAAGACTGGTAGTCAGGGTGGTTGGTTGACTGTGAACATCATCTTGTATGAGCAGCACAACTCCCCCACGAGATGGAATGATGACCTCTGGCAGACGCTCAAAATGGACCAGGAAAAAATGTGAAAGCTCAAAGCGGTCATTAGACCGCAATTTAGTTTCCTGAAGGCAGAGTATAAATGGATGCTGAGATTCTAAAAGCAGCCATAAATCCTCTGTTGGATCAAAGGCCATGAACATATCATTGGAGGAGAGTCATGATGAGGAAAAAATGAAGCGGTGCCACCTCGGTGGCTGCCAAGTGCCAGCCTGTGAAGACTTGCTGTACAGGACACAGAGGCAGGAGGATCCCGCTCCATGAGGTCCACAGAAGCATTGCCTTTCTTCTGCTGTCGGCCTGCAGAGTCCAACACAGATAAACGGTTGGTGGTGCACACCGGCGGCACTGAGGATGGTCAGACAAAGGTATCACATGGTGACACCATCAAAGAGGATCTTCTAGTTGGCGAAGGAGAGGACTGTTTGCCTTTGTTGGACTACTTCGAGTCCTTCCAGGTAACAGAGGAAGACTTAAGTGTTGGTTGGCTGGAGGGATGTAGGAAGTCTTAACAGGAGTATTCCTTCTGTCCATTCCGGCCTGCAGGTTGTGTAGGTGGTGACTTCATCTCGCGAGGTGAGAGTTTGACAGCTTGCTCACAGCTGGATGAGGGAACTGCAATGCTAACATGACACTGGGCTATTTCACAATCTCGGAGATGAATTTGAGGTCACACGTCTGCATGGTCATGTCCTTCATGGAGTGAGATTTAGCAAGAACAGTATTGTAAGTGCCAGACGGTAGAATCCAGGGTTTGCGACTAGCCAATAACTTGCGAGCGACCAGGTACGGAACCTTTTCCTTCACCCAGATCTCCTAGACAGCACACTTATCGACATACATCGGACAATCTCAAGATGTGGCATGGTCGCCATTTCAGTCAGTACAGCAGGGAGGAGGAGGCAGACAATCACCCTCATGCACATCCACACAACAGGTTATACATTCGGCCAGGTGTCGACAAGACATTGTGTGGTTGAAACAAATACACTGCCAGCAGTGCATTAGGTTCAGAATGTACAGATGGACTGTGGGAACCTGCTTCGATTTTGGATGCAAGCACCACTCTATCAAAGTTGATAAAGAGTGTGGGCACTGAGGAGGCATATACCTTTCTTGTCAACCAGTGGATGGCAATGACACCATGGTCAGAGAGGTATGTTCGGATTTTGGCCTCAGACATTCGTGCAGCCTAGTGTAAATAACACCGCTGGAAGAATTCAGAGTTCTATGGGCCTCAGCACGAACAGGATAGCTGTGGAGAAGCAAAGCAGCAAGCAGTTGTTGTGCTTGAGAATCAGAAGTAGCTTCCAAAAGCAAGGTGCCATTACAGAAACGAGAGCAGGATTTCACAGGCCTGACAGTTGCATCAACTCCTTTCTGAATAATAAACGGATTTACCACTGTGAAGGACTTACTGTCTTCAGTATGTGAAACGATGAGGAATTGTGGTGCAGCTGGGACGGTCTTTGAATTGTTAGCCTCATACCGTTCACATTCTGTAGACATTGATTGTGAAGATTATTGGCTCATTGTGAGAAAATTCTCCCATGATTGCCGGCATCTCCGATGGTGCGCTCCTTCAGAATGGGGTCTCCTTCACAAGTGGGCACACCCGCCTTAGGTGATTGTTCACACCTCCCAAATAGTTGACAGAGGGACCTATGGGCAACTTGGGAAGGTAGCAGCTCAGGCAATCACCCCACCCTGGTCCTGGCCTGTACCAGAGGTACGTGTGAACCCTACCTGTAGATCCAGGGCTGGGAATTAAGTGTTATCTTGTCACCTGTTATGCATCAGATGCATGGGCCAGCCTACATGAGCACACAGGAAGGAAGAACAAAAAAAGAGGAACCTCAAACACCGAAGCAGAGGGAGGATAGGAGAAGGTAAACAAAGAAAGGAAAAAGGAACAAGAAACAGTGGTGACATTGTTCTTTTGTCAGCTACAGACAATGCAGAACATTCCAAAAAACACCCCAGGCATGTTCCCCAATGGAGAGGAAAAGGAATAGCAAGATGATACACATGCAGCACTGAAGGGGAAAAAAATGCTTCAAAAGCTGGGTCTCCGTGGCAGATTTCTCCCCAGTGTGAGCAAAAATCTTAAGTACTAACATCAACATCATACTTTTAGATGGAGAAAGCAAGGCAGATGGGATGTATGTTTGATCAGACTACTTTTATTTTAGTTCAATAAAGCGAAACACATTCATGACAAAAATAAGCATTTCCTTGGCGTTACAAGACAGATTTAAAATACTGTCACCAATTTCAGAAATGACTTCAGAAGAAAGTAGGTCTCTTGAAAGAAGTGTATAAGACAGAAAAGTTCTGTAGACCAACAACACTATAGGCGACCACCAATAAAATGTTGGTTCTACTATGTCATTATTGTCGGTTATTAGTCACTGTGTTATGTCCATTATTCAGGGTGTATACATGGACAAGGAAAAAATTTCCGGGTTTTTCCCGGTTAAAAATACACTTTCTCCTGGGTGTAAACACGCTTTTTCCGTGTTTATTGACGGTATATTTTCCCTTATAAATCCTTTGAATGGTTATGGTTTTATAGACGGGCAACATGTACGCTGCATATTTTCATATTACGAAAGTATACACTAGAATTCCACCAAACAGTGCATGTTACTTTCCGAATCATTGAAATCGAGATTTCGATGCGCTTTTGGCTCAAAATGGCTCTGAGCACTATGGAACTCAACATCTTAGGTCATAAGTCCCCTAGAACTTAGAACTACTTAAACCTAACTAACCTAAGGACATCACACACACACCCATGCCCGAAGCAGGATTCGAACCTGCGACCGTAGCAGTCCGGCGGTTCCGGACTGCAGCGCCAGAACCGCTAGACCACCGCGGCCGGCGATGCGCTTTTGTAAGCCAGTCATAGCTCATGTCACGTCATCTCGCCAGCTGATGACAGTGGATATTCAGAACATAGGACACGTGATGTAATCAGCCAACAACAACATCACTGGTAAGTAGCACAAACACACAAACAGGGAAAGTTAATAGTTTAAATTAGTAAACATAGTGTTGATACAAGAAAAGCTTTCACATATGGTATTGGTCTCTAGGGTTAATAAGCTGCAAGAGAAGCTAAGCTTTCGCACATAATGTTGATCATTTTTGCGCATGTTACACTTAAGATATATCACACAAATGTGCCAGTAAAAGTTTTAATAATGACATAAATGTCTGATCTTCAGGTTTCGAAATTCTTCTAAATGGCTCGTCATCAAATAGTTGATTTTTAAATGAGTCAAACGTTCTGTGAATTAATAAATTAATGGTACATTCTTGCACATGGTTCAACTTACGTAAAAGCATATTTACTTTGAAAGCAACGCTTTTCAAACCACCATTTGCAATGTTTTCCCTCGACCTGTTAAAGTCATGGACTGTGCGACTGGTCCCAGCGGAGGTTCGAGTCCTCCCTCGGGGATGGGTATGTGTGTTTGTCCTTAGGATAATTTAGGTTAAGTAGTGTGTAAGCTTAGGGACTGATGACCTTGGCAGTTAAGTCCCATAAGATTTCACACACACATGAACATTTTAAACCTGTTAAAAATAGGTTCGTTTCAGCAGTTGCCAGAGAGTGCAGATCAGGCGACACCGCGCTTGCGCAGCTACCATGACTTAGGAAGCCAGTATGCATGTACGTGTAAAACATTAAAAGATCATACATTACGTCATAAAAGAAACAAGGTATGAGAGGATACTCCAAGTGCATCGGAATTTCGTGAACTATATTAAAATGTGCACATTTAAAGTGCATGCTTAAAGTGCACATTCGTATGTCCAGATTCCCAATGAAGTAGACCTCGACCTGATATTAAGCTTTTCAGTGTGGTTTTTTCGGGATGTAAATTTTCTTGGAGCACCAGTACTGTATTACATCAAGTTTGGTTCTTTATTACGGCATAACGCCATACGTGCTAGAAAATGAAAACGTGCACTTTAAATGCAGCGAACAGTTGAAACTAACCAATACTGTGGAATTAAACATTTCGTTTCAAATACATTGACTGCCTCTGCGGAAAAGGTTGCGAAAAGTCAAATTTCTTTAACAGACAGACAATAACTTCATTGTTCCGCAAGGCGATTAATGCTTGACTGTCAGAAAGGTGGAAATAAAATAAAATCAAACTAATGACATATTTTAGCCTTCCGTAATTATGTGAATGTATAACACTTGATAGCTCCCGGCCACAGATATCCGTTTTGTTGTCATTTGACGCGAGAGTAAACTAAGGGCAGACAGCAAAATCACAAAATGTTAACACGGGTCCCGTGTAGATTACCCACTATAACACAGACAGTTCTGCGCATCAGCCTCGGATCTACGATATTTGCGAACTGGGTCAATAATAATTTTTAAAAAAATTTAAAAAATCGAATTTTCAAAAATATGTTCATCTTGTAGCGCTCATCTTTCTGAAAAGTCAAACATAAAGCATGTGTGTTCGAGGAAATGAAAGACATTATTTGGTCTGAAGTATGCCGAAGTGCACTGCCACGCCTTTTCATAAAGCATTCTTCTACCACACGTCACGGTATTTCGCTCTGTGGAACTGAACCGTATATTTTGTAATGGATGCCATCAAACTATATTCAGGACAGTGGAAACTGGAATGTCCTGTGGTGCCTCTCCTGCTCCCAGTCGGCCGGTTCGACAGCCTGCCCCTATTTAAAAAAAAAATATCTCGCAATTAGTAGCGGATGGGATTATTTGTAATCAGGAGAAGAATAACTCTTCAAAAAATGTGAACTCTTTATTGCCTATTAGCTAATAACTTGCTGTTTTGTGTGACATAAAATTAAATATAGGATACATAAAACCAATAAAGACTAGATTTAAGCAACAAATTACACATTTCTTCAATCCTTAGCTCATAGTATTTTTTTTTTCTCTTTCTAATCTTGCTACAGCTTTACATGGCGTGCTTTCCTTTCTGCGAAAGAATATATTACCTCATCAAAGCTAGTCAAACGTTCTGCTACATGAAAAATCCAAACGTCGTTATCAAATACTGAAAAAGTTGTTAACCCAAATAATACCCAAGACTGGTGTGGTTTCTCGATCTGATTACGTCTGTCACTGTCTGCTAGATAAAACAAAAGAGACCTTTTTAATATGGCAACCATTTTGTAACACACACCAAATAAACGAGACTCTTTTGGCACATATAGCCATTTTTATAACACAACAGAATATAATTCACGAAATACAAATATCAAATGCCTATTAGGCCTACTACAAGAAAAAAGCTTTGTTAGGAAATAGTTTCACATTCCATTCATACGCACCAGTTTCTCGAGCACGAGATCGAAAAGTAGTATTATATTTTTATATACACTACTGGCCATTAAAATTGCTACACCACGAACATGACGTGCTACAGACGCGAAATTTAACCGACAGGAACAAGATGCTGTGATAGGCAAATGATTAGCTTTTCAGAGCATTCACTTAAGGTTGGTGCCCGTGGCGACACCTACAACGTGCTGACATGAGGAAAGTTTCCAACCGATTTCTCATACACAAACAGCAGTTGGACCGGCGTTGCCTGGTGAAACGTTGTTGTGATGCCTCGTATAAGGTGAAGAAATGCGTACCATCACTTTTCCGATTTTGATAACGGTCGTATAGTAGCCTATCGCGATTGCGGTTTATTGTTTCGCGACATTGCTGCTCGCGTTGGTCGAGATCCAATTACTATTAGCAGAATATGGAATTGGTTGGTTCAGGAGGGTAATACGGAATGCCGTGCTGGATCCCTACGGCCTCTTCTCACTACCAGTCGAGTTGACAGGCATCTTATCCGCATGGCTGTAACGGATCATGCAGCCACGTCTCGATCCCCGAGTCAACAGATGGGGACCGTTGCAAGACAACAACCATCTGCACGAACAGTTCGACGACGTTTGCAGCAGCATGGACTATCACCTCGGAGACCATGGCTGCGGTTATCCTTGACGCTGCATCACAGACAGGAGCGCCTGCGATGGTGTACTCAATGACGAACCTGGGTCCACGAATGGCAAAACGTCATTTTTTGGATGAATCCAGGTTCTGTTTACAGCATCACGATGGTCGCATCCGTGTTTCGCGACATCGCGGTGAACGCATATTGGAAGTGTGTATTCATCATCGCCATACTGGCGTATCACCCGGCGTGATGGTATGGGGTGCCATTGGTTACACGTTTCGGTCACCTCTTATTTGCATTGAGAGCACTTTGAACAGTGGACGTTACATTTCAGATGTGTTACGACCCGTGGCTCTACCCTTCATTCGATCCCTGCAAAACCCTACATTTCAGCAGGATAATGCACGACCGCATGTTGCAGGTCCTGTACGGGCCTTTCTGACACAGAAAATGTTCGACTGCTGCCCTGGCCAGCACATTCTCCAGATCTCTCACCAATTGAAAACGTCTGGTCAATGGTGGCCGAGCAACTGGCTCGTCACAATACACCTGTCATTACTCTTGATGAACTGTGGTATCCTGTTGAAGCGGCATAAGCAGCTGTACCTGTACACGCCATCCAAGCTCTGACTCAATGCCCAGGCGTATCAAGGCCGTTATTACGGCCAGAGGTGGTTGTTCTGGGTACTGATTTCTCAGGACCTATGCACCCAAATTGTGTGAAAATGTAATCACATGTCAGTTCTAGAATAATATATTTGTCCAGTGAATACCCGTTTATCATCTGCATTTCTTCTTGGTGTAGAAATTTTAATGGCCAGTAGTGTAAATTTTGAATTGTCTTATTCCTCCATAATTTGTGTGATGTCCCCATTTCTTCTCCTTCCTCCTTGTGACAAACAATCTTGTCATCAATTCTGTGGCTATTCCTGCCATTGTCAAAATTTGTTCGCCGATTAACTTCACTAACCCTGCCAAAACCACAGGTTTAGTTATCCCGTGATTATTTGCCAGTTAGGTGTTATTACGTGTTCGTACAATACGTTTTCCACATTACTTCCAGAACAGAACTTAGCGGCTGCTAGTTGGTCCTCACTAGTGTACCGATCTGGCCAAAAATTTGTCAAAGTTTTATTTTCTTGGATACACCGAGAAGATAATACGTAATCTTTCTCACCTGTTATTCCTGTCAGTCGTTTATTTCCATTCTGGTAGTCTGAATCTATGGATTTCGCTATTAATAATAACAACGCTGATCATTCGCAAACCGTATCAACCACATAATCAGACAGCTATTGGCATTCATCCGTTCGGCTTTACTCTGCTCAGCTCGTATAGCCCCGTCCCGTTTTGTCTGCAGAAAGTTTATTTCTAGCTGCAACGAGGATTCTCCTGACAGACATCACGTACACTATGCTCGCATTTAAAAATCAACTTATGATTCGTTCAGAAATCAACTCAAAATGTGTTCAAAATTGTTCATAAACCAACAGAGAAGCGTTTCAAAATCAAATGAATAATCGATACACCAACGAGCGCTGGATGCTAGGCGCTTTGCGAAACAAGTTTTTTTCCTGAAGAACATGAATTTGGAGCCCCTTTTCCCGGTAGCATCTAGCTGCTTGCTGCGACTGCTTGCGCAGCCAACAGCCACATTCCTGTAGCCAGAAGCGGGAGAATCTACTACTCAAACGCGACGCAACTGCGCGTGCGCATGAGCCCGCTCGTAACTGCTAAAGCAAATCTAATGTAAACAGTTGTGACTTCACGCTTATCGGAGGCAATTTGTTGTTATGAAGCATTGCATAGTCTTCCTAAAGCCTTTGACACATTTTACAGTTGGCAGACGCTCACGAGCACTGTGTCGTCGGCGTATATGGCTCATATCCTTTGCAATTTAAGTTTTTTCTCTCGTTTACGTTTTATTGTTGAAGTATTATTCTGCAGCAGCAGGGTACAGTAATATCCTGAGTATCTGTTCTTACCAGCCAAAATTACAAAAATTTAACTGAAAACTAAATTTTAAAAAATCTCTGGTTTTTCCCGGTTCGTATACACCTTGTTATTTTACAGGTACTGTGTGGCCCTTTTTTTTTTTTTCCTTCAAGAAATGCATAAGTACATACATAGCATACAAACTGCCAGAGATTGCCACAATGTTCTTACGTTTTGCTTTGCTTTGCTTGAGGGCGCAAAAAGCAACTGCGGTCACACATGCCCAAGTCAAAACTATAGAACACGAACACAGAGAGGAGTTAAACGACTATATGTCAGTCCTATTGGAAAGAATAGGAGACAATTAAAAACAGGGATGTGGAAAAAGTCCGAAAAAACCACCATACGGAAATTGAGGTCCAAAACTAAAAGTTAAATGGTCTTCGCCATATTGCTTCGGCAGATAAAAAGCAAAGCGCAGTCGACAACCCGCGTGTCATTCACTAAAACAAACCCAAGTTGGAACATAAATGGGTAAAAAAAAGGGCATTCCAGCAGGAAGTGGCTAACAGTTAAAATTTGGGCACAATGTGTACGAAGTGGTAGGGTAGCGCCAGTTAGCAAATGACAATAACTAAAAAGGCAGTGCCCAATACGCAGCTGAGTTAAAATAACCTCCTCCCGGCGTGAGGACGGAGAGGACGTCATCTGAGGCGCCGGGAGAAGTTGAATACGCCAAAGCTTATTCCCGTGAAGGGAGGACCATTGGCGATGCCAAAGGGACACCACCTCCTGACAGATGGCAACACAGACATTGGAGGGAACATAGGTAATCGTGGGCTGAGGTACTAGGACTGAAGCCTTGGCAGCACCGTCAGCAGCCTTGTTTCCTGGTAGACCAAAATGATCAGGGACCCACAAACATCACACAGGGTCCACCGAGAGTGAGCACTTGACAGTTTTCCTGTACCCACTTCACTAAGGAATGAACAGTGTTCAATGTACAGACTTTGGAGAGCTCCGAGTGAGTCTGAACTGAGGACACAATAGAGAACACTGTGTCGCCAGATGTACTCTGTAGACTGATACAGGGTGAAGAGCTCTGATGTATATATTCTGATGAGTGTGCCACAAGCCGATATCGGAAGACATGGGTGCCAATGATGAAGGCACACCTGACCCCACAGTCAGTCTGAGAGCCATCACTGTATACAAAGGTACTATCATGAAGTTCCATGAGAAGGTCATGAAACTGAAGGTGATAGACTGAGGCTGGTGTACTGTCCTTAGGAAGTGAATGAAGGCCAAGGTTAACATGTGCCGTTTCACAAACCCAAGCTGGTGAAGGGTTCACACCCACCGGGAAAGCTGCAGGTAGCGCGTATTTAAGCCACTGTAGTGAGTGGTGAAAGTGGACTCCAGGAGGTGACAGAAGGGGGACAAGCCCCCATACTGACAATCAAAGGAAGCATCAAAGAATGAGGCATAGGAGGAGTGGCCACACATGGCAGACAAATGGCACGCATACCTGCTGAGGAGAAAGTCACGGCGTTAGGACAGTGGTAGTTCAGCAGCTTCAGCATACAGACTCTCAACCGGTCTTGTGTAAAAGTCGCCTGTGGCTGAACGGATGACAAGATAGTGGACAGTGTTGAGACAGCGTAAGAGGGATGGGCGTGCAGACACATGAACAAAGCACCCATAGTCAAGTTTCGAACAGACGAGGGAGTGGTACAAAGTGAGTAGTGTGGTTCAATTGGCAGCCCAAATAGTACCATTGAGGAAACATAGGAGATTGAGGGACTGCGTACAGTGGGCTACCAGGTAAGACACATGGGATGACTAAGAGTGTTTCCTATCGAGTGTGAGCCCCAGAAATTTTGTAGTTTCAACGAATGGGAGGGCAAAAGGCCCAAGATGAGATGGTGGCAGAAACCACTTGCGTCAGCAGAAATTCATATAGACTGTTCTGTCAGTGAGACAGGTCCATTGAGAACTGCAATAGGTGGCAAAATGATCAACCAAAAAAGCCGGAGATGCCCAGCAGGAGACAGGCCATTATAGGGTTAACAGCAATAGCAAGGATGGCGACACTCAGGATGGAATCCTGCGAAGTGTGTCCAACAAGGCAGAACTCATATGGAACATGAAATCTTTTAAAAATGGCTGAAGGAAACAGGGCAAGAAGCCACGGAAGCCCCATGTGTAAAGAGTATGGAGGATAACAGTTCTCTAGCAGGTGTCGTAGGCCTCATCCAAATCGAAAAGCACAGCCACAGTCTGGGATTTCTACAGAAAACCATTCATGACATACATGCACAAAGTAATGAGACGGTAATGACGGAACACCGCACTCGAAATCCACATTATGCATTCATGAGTAAATGGTGAGACTCTAGCAACCTCACCAGCTGAACGTGAATGATACGTTCCATCACCACGCAAACGCAGCTGGAAAGAGAGATGGGGCAGTAGCTAGAATGAAAGGTTTTGTCCTTACCAGTCTTAGGTATGGGTACGACAGTGGCTTCACGCTAGCTTCCGGGAAATGTGCCCTCTGCCAGATGTGGTTGTACATTTTAAGCAGAAACTGCTCGCCCACAAGAGAAAGGTGCTGCAACATCTGAATGTGGATGGCGTCTGGTCCTGGGGAGGAGGATCGGGATGAACTGAAAGCATGATCTAGTTCCCTCATAGTAAAGGCGGCATTGTAGCACTCACGATTTGGAGAAGAGAAGGGTATCATCCGAGCCTCCTACACTCATTTCCGATGGAGGACAGCAGGGTGATAGTGGGAAGAGCTCAAAACCTTCGCAAAATGGCTGCCCAAGGTGTTGGAGATAGCAATAGGGTCCACAATGATATCGTCTGCTACTGTCAGGCCGAAATTGGGGAATGGATATTTGTTCCAGAGAGCCGTCTGAGATTGGCTCACACAACAGAGGAAGGGCTGGAACTGTTAAAAGATCTAGTACAATAAATCCAGCTAGCTCTTCTGCTATCCAAAAGGACGCAACAGCACTTTGCACGCATCTGTTTATAATGAATGCAGTTTGTCAGCATAGAGTGGTGGTTAAAATGCGGAGAGTATGCCTACGTGCGCAAATTGTGTCACAGCATTCCTCAGTCCACCAAGGGACTGGGACATGACAGGGTAGAAAGGAAGTGCAGGGGATGGATCGTTCTGCAGTGGTATGGATAACTTTGGTGACATAGTCCACCTCGTCATCACAACTGGGGACATATTTTTCTTTGAAGGTCGCCAGGGAGGAGTAAAGCTGCCAGTCAGCCTTAGTAAGCTGCCATTTGGGTGTGCATGCAGATGGGGTAGGGGTTAGCAAACGGAGAGCACACAGGAAATGGTCGCTTGAGTAGATGTCAGAAAGAACGGACCGCTCAAGACTAGGGGCAAGATGGGCAGTGCAGAAGGATAGGTCCAAATGGGAATAGGTGTGCAAGGAGTCGGAAAGGAAAGTGGGTGCTCCAGTGTTTAGGCAGAAGAGGTTAAGTTGGATAAGGGATAAGGTCAGCCAAGAGGGCACCTCTCTGACAGGCCCTGGGAGAAACCCAAAGGGGATGATGCACATTAAAGTCACTGAGTAGCAAAAATGAGGGAGGTACCTGCCTAATAAGCTGAATGAAGTCTGCCCTGGTGACTTCGAATGACGGAGGTACATAAATGGTACAGAGGGAAAAAGTCAGGCGGGGAAGGAAAACATGAACTGAAACAGCTTGAAAATGGGTAGTCAGGGAGATAGATTGACAGTGTCATCCTGTATGAGCAGCTTGACACCCCCATCAGATAGAATGCTAACTTCAGGGGGAATGTCAAAACGAATAGGTAAGAAATGTGAAAGCTCAAAGCGGTCGAGAGGGCGCAATTTTGTTTCCTGAAGGCAGAGTACAAGGGGACACTGCGATGCTAAAAGCAGTCACAAATCCTCTTTGTGGGACTGAAGGCCACAAACATTCCATTGGAGGAGAGTTATGATGAAGAGATGTAGGGGTGTCATTCGGCAGCTGCCGAGTGACAACTGGGGAAGAAGTGCTTCTACAGGGCACAGAAGCTGGAGGATCCTCCTCCATGGAGTCCACAGAAGCATCAGCTTGCTTGTGCGGTTGGTCTGTGGAGTCTAACGCTGAAAAACGGTTGTTAGTGTGCACCAGCAACATGGTGGCTGGCTAGCTGGCTGGCCTAAGGTATCACGTGCCGACACCATTGAAGACGATCTTTGAGGTGGTGAAAGAGAAGACCGTTTGCCTTTGGTGGACTTCTTCGAGCCTTTCCAGTTAGATGAAGACTCAGTTGTTTGGTTGGAGTGACAGACGAAGTCTTCACAGGAGTACTACTACTGTTCTTTCCGGCCTATCGGTTGTGTAGCTGGTGGTTTCGTCCCTTGAGGCGAGAGTTTGATGGCTTGTTGCACAGCTGGACGGGGGTATGGCGATGCTACCTTGACACTGGGCGATTTCACAACCTCAGAGCTGAACTGGAGGTCGCACGTGTATGTGGCCATGTCCTTCATGGAGTGAGGGGTAAGAAGAACCAAACTATAGGTACCACATGGAAGAACACAGGTTTTGCGACTATCCAGTAACTTGCAAGCAACTGGATAAGGCACCTTTTCCTTTACCTTGATCTCTTTAACAGCCCTCTCATCAAGATAACATGGGACACTCCTGAGAGCAGGCGCCATGGCCACTACTACAGTTGATACAGCGGGAAGGAGGAGGTGGAAAATCGCCCTTGTGTGCATCCCTACCACAGGTGACACATTTGGCTGTGTCGACAAGATGTTCTAGTGTGGTTGAAACAATGACACTAGTACCAGCACATCGAGTTTGGAAGGTAAGGTCAGATGGTAATAATTTAACAGCCTTTGAGCTTAGACGGAAGCACCACTCTATCAAAGGTGAGAAAGCACTGCAGGTGGGCACTAAGGAGGAATCTACCTTTTACATTATATGATGAACCCCAATGACATCCTGGTCAGAGAGGTAAGATTCTATTTCAGCCTTAGACTGTCGACCAGCCTGGTGTAAATTCCAGCACGGAAAGAATTCAAAATTCTATGGGCCTCGACACGAACAGGGTAACCGAGGAGAAGTGAGGCAGCAAGCAGTTGCTGTGCTTGAGAATCAGAAGTGGTCTCCAAAAGCAAAGTGCCATTCTGTAAATGAGAACAGGATTTCACAGGGCCAGCAAATGCATCTACACCTTTGTGAATAATAAACGAATTTACCATGGCGAAGGACTGACCGTTTTCAGTACGTAACACCACGAGGAACCGTGGTGCAGCAGGAAGGGTCTTTGAATCATTACCCCCTTGCGTTTACGTTTTGTGGATGATTGCCAGAGTCTTCAATGGCGCGCTCCTTCGAACTGGGGGCCCCCTTCACAAGGGGGCGGCGCACCCACTTTTAAGTGATTGTTCATACATCAGGTCACACCTCCTGAATACCTGACAGAGGGACCAATGGGCAATTTGAGAAGATTACAGCTCAGGCAATCACCCCTCCCTGGGCCTGGTCTGTTCCAGGGGTATGTGCGAACCCCACCTGTCGACCCGGGGCTGAAAAATACACGTTACTCAGTCACCTGTTACACGTCAGACACGTGGACCAGCCTTAAGGGCACATGGGGAGGAAGACGATTATCCTCGAATGCCGAAGCAGAGGAACAAGTGGAGAAGGAAAACAAAGAAAGGAAAAGGGAGCGAAAAACAATGGTGACACTGTTTGCACGTCAGTGACAGAATGCAGAACATTCCCAATATTATCCCCGACTTGTTCCCGAAGGGAAGGGAAAAAGAAAAGGAGGAAAGACATGCAGCATGAAAGGGAAAAAATGCTGGAAAGGATGGGGCTCTGTGGTAGCCAAGCACGAACCCGCCAAAGAGTGGCGAGCCCTGTGCGGGGCAATGTTCTCATTGTCCACAACTTCTAATATATAAATTACTTTCTAAGTGGCAAAATGTATTAGAATAAATAAAATGTCTATAAAATGCTATACTGTAATCCCGAAAGTAACGTCTCCTATTATTTTGTAAGTACATACACCTGTTTATTTATGCAATAGTTTACACCAGTTTACAGCTTGAACATTTAGCTATTTTTCGACATAATCGCCATTTCTGTCGATGCATTTTTGTAGACATTGTGGCAGTTTTTGTATGCCCATTTTATACCAGCTTGCCACCATGCTGTTAAGAAAGTTATGAACTGGCGTGATTGTTGCTTGGTCTCAGGTGTAAAGTGGTATGCCCAGGTTTCGTCACCCATGACAATCAAGTCCAGAAAGTTGTCCTGTTCGGCTGCAAGGCAAAGAAGAAATGCGCGGGAAGCATCAAGCATGTGGTCCTCTGTCAGCATGCATGGCACCCGTCTTGTGTACACCACCTGGTAGTTCAACGTTTCCGTTAAAATTCTGTGACCAGTGCTTCGGGGAAACCTCAGGAACCAACATGCAGAGATCATCCAGGGTGATCCACCGATCTTCACCAATGCTTTGCTCAACTTTCTCCTCAGAAATGTCTCCCGTTCCTTTGTTCGTTGTGAATTTTGGTCCGACCAGCTGCAAACTCTCTACACCGCTTACAAACATTTTTGACATCCATGCACGACTCACCATACACTTCCGTCAATTGGCGATGGATTTCAATCAGCGCAGTCCCTTTACGTTCAAAAACCGAATAACTGCGTGCAATTCGCACTTGGCGGTAACATCCAACAAGAGCTCCATTCTCAACGGCTGCCAAAGCAAAGACTGAGCGCCCCAGCGGGGCGTGCACATGTTTACACACAGCGTGTGAAGCACTCTTCATAACAGTGTGACGAACTGCCACACAGAGTTTTGTACTTATAAAAAAAAATAGGAGACCTTACTTTTGTGATTACCCTCGTACATTGTACTTATGGTGAGGCAGTGGCAATTCATGAAATCCATCGCCTGTGGCCTCTAGTCTGCCGAGGAGCACTGCTGTCCTGGGTCCTAGGATCAACTATGAAATTCCGCCACATTATGCCACACACAAACAGACCCAAACTGCAGGCAGATTGGTGAGACTAGATCCGATGGGCAGGGCTTGCGCATTAGTGGGAAATGATGGGCTTCAGATCAGCAGGCCTGATCTGTTAGAGATACCCACAGAAATGGTCTGCAGTTTTGGCCTGTAATAGAAGTCCACTCGAGTGGCCAGCTATTTACATGTCAAAGACGCCATGTTGACAATATGAGATCACGTTGATCAATTCATGCAACATAACTTGCGCAAATGCTCAGAATCAATACTAATGAGGATAGGTAGCAACTCACCGTAAACATGATCACCAAGCCGCGAACAGGCACGTAGAACAATCACAACTAAATTTTTGGCCATAGCCTTGTCAGAGAACAAGCGCATACACACATTCACACAGTCCCTCACACAGCTGATGCACACATGACAACCATCTCTGGCCACTTCTTCAACTATCTCTAATAATCAGATCCAAACAAACCACTCCTTTGCCTCCCTGCCTCTCATTGGCAGCTACACACACACACACACACACACACACACACAAAATTACAAAATGTTTCCAGCAAATGTTCTTTAGCCGTCAGGGGGACATCAATCAGCATGATTGCCTTCGTTGTAGCTTTGTTTTTTTACATAGATACGAACTGCAGTATGACTTTTTTAATTGGCACCCTGTATTTTTTATTTGGTAATTAATTTCCTCTCCTTAAGGCCCATTAAAAATGTATCACAGTGTACCATTCACTGAAAAACAACGTTATTAATTACATATCACAACACTGACCGAGCCTGGGACCATCCGCTTGCTGGAGTTGTCAGAATACAAATGAAAACCAAGTAAACTGAATGAAATAATTATTTACTGATTCCATTGTTGCCTGCTGAAGATTATTACAAGTAAGCATGATACGTTTCTGCATGTCCTCTGGAGTTGTTGGAATATAGCGATAGATAACGTCTTTAATGCATCCCCAAAGAAAAAAGTCCAGAGGATTTAAAGTACGAGACCTAGCAGGCCAAGTAACTGTTCCTCCTCAACCAATCCATCTGGCAGGATACCTTCTGTTCAAAACATGACGTGCACGCAAGGCATTATGTGCTGAACACCCATCGCTTTGATACCACATAAGCATTCTGGTTCTTAGCAGCACTTCACCCAGAAGAGGAGGAAGAAGAAGAATTCATCTGAGGAATTTGACATACGCTGTGCCATTTAGACGACACTTGATGAAATAAGGGCCCATAATTTTAGTACCAAGCATCCCACACCAGACATTAACTCTCCACTGCTGCTGATGTTCCACCTGTAAGCCATCGTGGGATGTCGCTGGACCAATAATGCATGATCCTTGTATTTATCTGTCCTTTGAGAAGAAAGTTTCATCAGTAAATAGAACATTGGAGAATAAGTTCGGGTTGGTGAGGATTTGCTGCATTTCACCTACCTTTAACACCAACAATAAAGGAAATGTTATGTCGATGCAGTTTGTAGGAAGGACAGCCTTTACTGTATGCCTACTGTACACAACAGCATTTCAAATGACTAAACTACTGTACTAAATGTACCCGTACATAAGAAAACAGTATTGCAATTACTGTTCTGCTAACTTACATTCCCCATAGATGAGTAGCATTTCTAACTTCTCTTCATTGGTGTACATTCTACTCACACAACTCTTGAACTGATGATGGAATGACAAGTGTGCATTCTACTTATGTTTACATTTCTCCCCTGTCAACATCAGCATGTGGATGTGTTAAATTATCCTGAATACCTGCACTATGCATTGGGAGTGTCAACGTCAATGTAGTTTTATGTAACTAATAATGTTGTGTTTCAGTGAATGGTACACTGTGATACATTTATGAATAGGTCTTTAGGAGAGGAAATGAATTACCGAATAAAAAATACAGGGCGCCATTTAAAAAAGTCATACTGCTGTTCATATCTTTGTAAAAAACAAAGCTATAACGAAGGCAATCATGCTGATTGATGTCCCCCTGATGGCTAAAAAACATTTGCTTGAAACATTTTCTAATTTGCATCTGGACAAACAGTTATTTAGGGTGGTCAAGGTAAATTGGACACCCTGTATATAGTTAGTTCTTGTGTATGCCCTAAGTCCCTTCCTGGAAATTTACAATCCCAAATTTTCCTTGCTTTTGCTTTTCATGCCTTTAATAAAAATATTAATAAATACAATATACTGAGTATTATTCCAATTTATTTGCAGTATAAGTAATGTAAAAATTGAAAATGGAAGAAAGTAAGTTTTTGGGTAGTGACTCCACTACCACAACCCTCATATTATTGTTCTGAAGTCTTCCCATGGAGCCAACTGCTGGCTGGAAAGTAAGCTAACAAATATGCCACACCTCATCGGCCCAATGTGAAAGATGCTATTTCTTCTAAATGCTTGGCTATCTGGAGCTCTCACTTCTGTCCCTTTCAGTTCTGGTGCAACAAATTTAGATGAAATCGGTAATGATGGAAAGGTGTCCCATTTTATACACACATTCCACTCACTCTGCCAAAAAAGAGTGTTATTAACTAAAGTAACTATACACACAAAGTTAACTATTATTGTTATCACTAGACACACAGATGAACTATTACAATGAAGATTTATTTCTGAGTCATGTGTTGATAAAATGATAAGCTCACAAACTTCAATGAGTTGTCCACATGATTATATTAAAGTCCCAAAACTGTCTGGCACACAAAACTGATAAACAGGTACTTCATGTAAACTTTACTATTTTATTAATCATTGAAGTTACAAACTTCAGATTTTTATCTAAGTTTACTAATGTTACTGCCAACCTTAAGGTGAAATTTCATGACAATCTGAACAATATATGAAAACAATGAAAATGTACACAATACAGCAATCTGACAAATGGCACATTAGCTTGTTACAGGCATCCAGCCTGACTATGTGTCACTTTGCACTGCAGCAGAACAAATTATTCTCTCTAATGTGACACTGCTGGACTGCAGGACACTCCGTAACACATCTAGGCGAACAGTAATAATTAAAATTTACAGCCTTCTTTAGCAACTACATTGTCACATACACCAGGCTTACAAAACAAAGAGAACACACAATGTTACTAAAAAAACTACACACAGCACTTTTTCCCAGGGCCAGCTAAATTGGGATTAGCTCTATGCCACTTTCCTTACAATCTCTCAGAACTGGTTGGGTGTGCAACAGATTGAACAGTCACCATTGTCAACCTAAGAAACTGATCTCTCAATACTGTCATTAACAAATTAATGAGACTCGTCGAAGCAAAGTAGCTTGTTTGTTTTACAAGTTATTTCGCTCACAAGATGAAGTATGTGACAGATTCACAGTAATTACCCATAATAAAATATACTGAAATTTTTGTGCGTGTTTAATAATTTTTTCAAAAATTATTTCATGTAGTATCAAGGTCAAGTGTGCAATTGTATATTTTTGTATTTGCTGTAACAGTAATGCGAAGAGCTAAGTTCAAGAGAATGATAATGTGAAATTTCACGTATAGTCTCATCAGGATCAGTATCAATAGTGTGTACCTCTGAAGTGGGGGAAGTACAGATGGAACAGATAAACTGAAATAGGTGGTCAATGGAGTAAGACATGTTGAGCGTGGTTGCTCTGGAGAGTCCCAACTTCAAGTATACCATGAGTGTCTCCTAACAATTGTCAGATTTCATCTGGCATTTTGGCACACATTTGAAATTTTGGTTCTGGAATGTGTAGCTGAAGTCAGCACAAACAAATATTGCTCACGGCCAATGTCAACAGAAAGCACCCATTTGTTTCCCCCATTACAATCATTTTTAAAGCAGAACTTAATGTGCCCATAGGACAGAGCAGTGCAACATTATTGTACTGCAGTATTCATTTTAGTGATCTTTAGTAAAACAGGCAATAAAACAGAAATAGTAATTAGTACTCCAGCAGCGAGTCATGTGCCACCCTGCCACGCGCTATCTGCTTCTGCCTTACTGCAGTGCGTCACGGGCACTGCTGGAGTGCTCTGCATTCTTCATGTTTCATTATCCCTTTCAATAAATATCAGTAAAATGAATATCGCACTACACCAGTGGTTCCCAGCCTTCCTGAGACCATTACCTGCGTGTGTAACCCAATATTATCTATTATCCCCCCCCCCCCCTCTACCACATCAATATCAGCTGATTAATCCATTTTTTCCATGGCAAATTTCTTTGAACATTGATTTTTAGAATGATAAAAAAGATATTTCGTTCTTGTAGGTCTTTTATTGAAACACAAACTAAGTCAATGAGGCGACTGGCACTTTATATTTCGAACAACCCCTTTTTATCAATGTTCAAATGTGTGTGGAATCTTATGGGACTTAACTGCTAAGGTCATCAGTCCCTAAGCTTACACAGTACTTAACCTAAACTATCCTAAGGACAAACACACACACCCATTCCCAAGGGAGGTCTCGAACCTCCGCCGCCCTTTTTATAGAATGAAGCAATTCTCAGTACATCCCAAGTGCTACCTACAACTCCTCAGTAAACAAAGCTATCTACATTTAGGGTAGACACTTTACTGAACATACTTTGTATGCATCACTGCTCTTGCTAACAACACTCATTTCAAGCCTATACTGCAAACCTATTTAAAATCAATGAAGTTCAAATGTGAGTACTATCCATACTATTAGTAGATTACTTCTAAACTAACAAATTGGAAGATTTAAGACTGCCACTAACAACAAGAACAACATTGTTTAAGCCCTACAGCACTGTAGCAGCCATATTATGTTGTTATTGATGTGTCACTATCATTTAGTTCATTATCTATTGTGAAGTGAATGATGGAACTAATTCTGGTCCTTTGCAGGAACTAACAAACTCTGAGGAGACATTTCCATTAGATATTTAAGGTATACTCATTTCACAAACTGTAACCTTCAGTGCATTGTGTCACGCGTTAACGATGGTATTTGTAAATTTTGGTGACTTATTTATTATTACAGTCTTATGAACCATTAATGATTTTTTAAAAGTATTTTTGTTTCATGACCGACACAGAATCAAACACCTTTGTTTTTACCCCTCAGAAAATTTCATTTTATCTCTCAATGGGTAATTACCACCATGATGGGAACCACTGCACTAGACTACTTTGGCATCACACTATAGAATGGGCATGCAAAAGTCCACTGTAAAAATAATTGTAATGAGAAAGTAAAAGCGAAATCACAAGTATCTGCCAAAACAAGAG
This sequence comes from Schistocerca nitens, assembly GCF_023898315.1. NCBI lineage: Eukaryota > Metazoa > Arthropoda > Insecta > Orthoptera > Acrididae > Schistocerca > Schistocerca nitens. Next base: position 800,650,655 of record NC_064616.1, on the reverse strand, counting down.
GAAATGGACCTGCAGACTTTTTAGGACAGACACCCTGCATAATAATCTGATTGTAGCAAATTTGGTACAAAGTAAGTCATATTTACTCAGTGAAATACTGAACTGAGCTCTAAAATGATTACTTTGTGTGTTAAGTCAATTTGTGATACCATGAGTGCAATGCTTTTCAGTACCATGACATGTGGTGTCTTAAGGGTGCGGCTAATAGATAACGTGAGGGGAAACGCCTCAGAGTGAATCTATTACAGAGGCTTTCTGCTCTAAATACCAATAACCATCCTCTGCACGTAATGATAGTTCAAGAGGCTGTGCCTGTAACTGCGTGCTATGTATTATTTGGAGCCATATCTTACAGGAACAAAAATGATCTGCACAAGGACTTAAAAGCACTTTAGTTCAAAAAGGGGTCCACTACTCAGGAACACTCGTCTTCAATAATTTGCAGCAAACATAAAAAATTTAGTTACAAATAAATATTAGTTTAAAAGGAGCCTGAAACACTTACTAGTGGCCAACTCCTCCTACTCCATTGATGAATATTTTAATAGAAACAAATGATGTATTGTATATATTCATACTATTAGTATTGTTATTTCAGCTAAAAAAAAATATTTAAAAAAATATTTGACATGTTCCACATCCACGAGGATCTCCTCAGCACGGATCTATGGAACGAGAAACTAATCTAATCTAAATCTAATGCAGCTGTAAATTTAGAACAATTTGTAAACCGCAATCACTAAAACCCGAATAAAAACAATGTATATATTTCTGCAACAGGGTGCAGATGAATGATTTTTGTTAGTTTTGAGAAACATACATCAAGGAAATTAGGTGTTCATTAATGACTAAAAACTACATTGTTAATTCTTTCACTTTAACTAACTGTGTGTGATTACAAGGAACTCTGAAGTATTTGCTTACATAACAAAACGATCTTTAGTATTTCTTCACAATAACTGAGATAGTCCGCTTTTTCTAACTGATTACCTTCATATATTTTGTATATACTGAGTTAGATATCAAATGCCTTCAGTCATGTAGCATGTCAATACTTTTGCACAGCATTATTAAAACAAGACTTTATTTTTTATTTTTTTATTTTTTTTACACAATTTCTATATCAAGACAGAAAGTACAGTAATTAATACCTTATTTAGAATACTTGAAAGAAATAGCGTTTCTGAATTGCATTTCTTCAGTACTAGTAAAAGTGGTTACTTCACTGCTTACTGAAGCTCATGAAGGTGGTAGCAGTTGCATACATCATTTGTTAACTGATAATTTAACTCCTTTTGGTTTTACCATCTTAATGTTTATGCTACAGAAGTGACTACAGTATTACAGTGTAAATAAATGAAATATTGTTTGAAATTGTGACATCTTAAAGTCTTAAACATGGCTGTAAATTCAACAACTCTATGGCATGAACTTTTGAGACGTTGTACTACAGCCACCCAGCTGCAAATAAAAGCTTACTGGAACCCCTGACCTAGGTTCTGACAATTTTGAAGTTGTCTTCTTCAGAACATATAATGGCCCTAAAAGTTACATTGGTGGTTACAGAAGTATTTTAAACAAAAAGTAACAGTTACAGACAAATATTTTAAGATAAGTGCACTCACTTGTTACATCACATGTTGATAATGTACACAGAATATAATCAAATGGCTGATCATATGGGACACTCATTTTATGAACACAAATAATCACAGCCTTGATGTAGACTCCGGCAACATGGCACTTCAGGTATGTAGATTAAATCCCAAGTATAATGGCCCTGTAATGTAAGAGTCTTGCTGACGTGTAAGTTGACTTACATTTATTAAAACACAATCATGGCATCTGGGTTAAAACAGTATGCATATGGCAATTAGTAAAAGCTGGCTACCCAAATTTATGGGTCCTAGCACTGAGGAAAGCTATGTACAGAGAGCACTAACTGTGTGTACATACGAAATGTGCACAGTCTGCATTGAGTACACTATGTAAATTAAAACGGAGATGAGAACTGTGTCTTGCATAAGCCCACAGTTAATCTAAAATGATAAAACTGAACAGATATAAAAACGTGTGTAGAAATGGAACCATAAAGCCACCTTGTAAAAGTAAGAATTCATAGAAATTTTAACATGAATGTAGTAAAAAGTATTAAATTATAAAAACTGGAAAGAAGGGGGGGGGGTTTAAGGAGGAAGGTTAAATATGATCTAAAATTTGAAACTTCCATTTAGTATCAACGAAGTTTACAAACAGTAGCTTATGAAATGAATAGTGTGAGGAATGGGGTTGGGACTCCCGAAACAAAATCTGTTAATAGCCAATTCCCAAAATGAGAACTTCCATTTACCATTAGAGAAGTTTACAGCAGATGGAACAGGACAGACAACAAATTCCAAAATTCACATTAGGCTCAAAAAAGTACAACAGCGTATCTAAAGGCTGAAAATAATGCTACATACGTGTAAAAATTTTCATACAAATGAAAAAATGTTATTGAATTAATGTAGAGAGAATATATATTGAGGAAAACAATATGTTTATCAAAGCTAGTGAGACCAGTAAATGTGCTATATGGCCGTGAGCTGCTCACAGTGGTGACTGAATTTGTTTCACCATGTTCAAGTCTTGTTAACAATTAGTTTTCAACCAAATAAGGTGCTAGGTAACTGCATGCAGGCCATGCACAGAGGCTCTTATTGAAATGGTTAAAGAATATAGAGGGGGAGGGGGGGGGGGGAGAGGGAGAGAGAGGGAGAGAGAGAGAGAGAGAGAGAGAGAGAGAGAGAGAGAGAGAGAGTACAGCAGTTGAATTATATGGTAAATACTTTCCATGAAAGGCCCACATCTGAGCAATTACCACCATTTTATTGCCAGTCATGATGCAGAGCAATTTAAGGCTGAATACAGAAATAATACTGTGACACTAACCACTGATCAGTAGTCAGAACACGAATACTTCAAGAAATTCAGAAAAACCAGAAGTTGACTTTCCTTCACTTACAAGTGTCACATGAGCACACACTCATAACCAAAGGACCTCCCAAGACTGAACTCTTATTTGCAGTCTGTGGGAAATCCTTCGGATACCAAGGTATGCTGTACAAAAAATCCTCTTCACAAGTGCACTTTCACCGTCTCTAAACAGATGTCATCCTGTATGCCCCTTGGTTCAAACAAATATGAAGAGACAAAAACCAGCCTGTCAACTGCTTTTAAATGTCCTCACAATTAATACTACATACAACTTGACAGAGATTACATTCAAAATTAAAAGGCAAATATTTAGTATTCTGACACACAAAATGCGCTTCATGTTGACTGTTCTGGAAGTAGAAATAAACATTGTTTCACAAGCCACTACAGGCATGTGGAATGCATTACACTGAAACCTGGCTTCAACTTCCTTGTTGTTTCTCTGCCTTACAAGTTGTCTGTACTAGGTCAGCGTGGATCACATCACTCTTCTTCATTTTGATATAAACGCAACTTTAGCACATCCCAACACGTAAAGGATTTGCCCAAACTGGTCAATTAACTACAGTTTGTGGCAAGTCTTCTACATGACAGAAAGCGCTGTAATAATTTTCAATAAGTTCAACAAAATGTCTAAGAAGCAGGGAGGTTGACTGCCTGTATCAATGTCTTAGAATGTGGTGAAGACCTTGCCTGCTAATTACCATTTGCAACTGGCCAAGGCTCAATACTGGACCATTGGTTTTCACAGGCAATGTTGCCTCCAGACAAACACGTCTAATTTACCCAACAAAAAGATTTAACCTCAATCTTGACAATGGCTGTTTCCCATACCACACTGAACAAGACTGGCATATTCACAAGTTCTCTCTCAGTTCACAATATCTTGGCTCTAGGCACCATTTCTCCCACAAATGCTGGGCCTGCAACAGAAGAGACTGGGTAATTTGAAAAACTAAGTGTTTTGGGTGGTTATGATTTCAAACTGGACCACAACAAGATGTATTAGGGCAATGTACACAGAACAGAAAGGTCCACACTCATGACAATGTGACAATTTAATCTAAATTTTGTATATAAAGGAGTTTCATGAGCACTGTGGCAATGCCTTTCAGGAGCAACTACTAATGATCTCCAATCCTGATACATGTTTACCGAGTTTCCCACCTTTCTGGCTCAGATATAATTCAACCCTTTGCTAATAACTGTCAATGGTTGGTTGAAATAGCTAATGAGACAATGTGGCACTATTCCAGTAAGAAACTCATCAATGCAGCATGGTGGCCCCAATGGAATGGCATGCTGTTGTCATGAGATGGAAAACAAATTGGTGCAAGAATGTTACCAATGCCCAAGCCTGAAGAACTGCGAGCAGTGCAGTTCACTGATAAGAGCACAGTGAACCCTTGTGTTCAATAAGAACCACTAGCACCGACGTTCAACACTACCAGACTTCCCACCAGCAAAGCCTTCACCTAGCTGTGCTACAAACAGTTGCTCCGGCCTGCAAGTGACCCACTAGCTTTAGGGGGCACTACTCAGTGCTGTGTGAAGCAGGATACCTACCAGCATGGCACACATCTGACTTGAAACCCAATAACAGTAAGGTGGCACAATGTCTTTTTCAAAAGATTATGGTGTTCTTGATTCAGTTAACGTAATGGTTTTATGTGAATGAAAAAGCTAAATATGTTTCTGCAGTTTCTCAGTAAAACTTACTTTTCATGTAGAAAATTGAAAACAAGTTCACACATTTTATCTGCTATGCAATGTATCACATTCAATTTTGATTAAAAAATAGATTCTTTAGCACTTTTTAGTCTGACACTTCAGTTTGCTAACTTAATGTCTCCATTATTGCTTATAGTTGTCATTATACTTCAAAATAAACAAACTACTGTGTATATTTTGAAAAATTTATACTGAAAAATAAAGTCACGCGTCACTTTATGTTTGGTACATTTTAGGTCATACATTGCTGTGAACTGAACTTAGTTAACATACCAAATATTTTTTTTCCTTCCCCTGGAAGGAGAGCCACACTTATCTCCAATCTCAAATAAACAAGTTATATATTTTGAAATTTGGCTGTGATGTGTTACAATGTGCCACTCAACTCCAGCTATACACTATGCTGAGTTGTGGCTCGTTTTTCTCTATCATAAGGGATTTATGAAGTCAGTCACATTACCATTTTAAGTTAACATCACATTAAAGTTATTTCAAGTTTAAAACTAGAGATAGACAAAGTTACAGTGGCAGAGTTAGCTATATACTGTATTCTCCGGTTTTTCTTTTCTCCGCTAACAGTTTCATTAATGAAACATTCAGTAACTATTACTGTTCATGTATTATTGGACAGAAATGGTGTGGCCCAGAGACCAGTGGAAATTAAACTGTATTTTCCCAATGATATACAGAACACAGTATGTTTAAGTTATGTCACCAACATCAAGACATTTGCTGTGAAGGGATTTGAGTCTGCCATGAACTTTGTTGACAGAAGAAGAAATGTTTCAGCAATAAGAAACCATTTAATTTTATCCATATTTCGCAGCTTGAAACATGACTGTATTCAATACACTGGATGTATGAATTAAAGAACACCTTCAGTTGCAACTCTTTGTGTTTATTAATTACATGATGCATTTCGGACCCTGTGGGTCCATCATCAGGTGTAATTCGTTTTAATACATGCTATATTTCTTCTCTTGAATGAGATGAAATGCGTATTCATATCACAAAAAGGTTTAATGATAGGTTATGAATGTCTTAAGTCAAATGCGGAAAATATGTATGTTGTTGTTGTTGTTGTTGTTGTTGTTGTTGTTGTTGTTGTCTTCAGTCCTGAGACTGGTTTGATGCAGCTCTCCATGCTACTCTATCCGGTGCAAGCTTCTTCCAGTACCTACTGCAACCTTTCTAAATCTGCTTAGTGTATTCATCTCTTTGTCTCCCTCTATGATTTCTACCCTCCACGCTGCCCTCCAACACTAACTTGGTGATCCCTTGATGCCTCAGACCATGTCCTACCAACCGATCCCTTCTTCTAGTCAAGTTGTGCCACTAACTCCTCTTCTCTCAAATTCTATTCAATACCTCCTCATTAGTTATGTGATCTACCCACCTAATCTTCAGCATTCTTCTGTAGCACCACATTTCGAACGCTTCTATTCTCTTCTTATGCAAACTATTTATTGTCCATGTTTCACTTCCATACATGGCTACGCACCATACAAATACTTTCAGAAATGACTTCCTGACACTTAAATCTTTACTCGATGTTAACAAATTTCTCTTCTTCAGAAACGCTTTCCTTGCCATTGCCAGTCTACATTTTATATCCTCTCTACTTCAAATACCATCAGTTACTTTGCTCCCCAAATAGCAAAACTCTTACTACTTTAAGTGTCTCATTTCCTAATCTAATTCCCGCAGCATCACCTGGTTTAATTAGACTATATTCCATTATCCTCGTTTTGCTTTTGTTGATGTTCACCTTATATCCTCCTTTCAAGACACTCCATTCCGTTCAACTGCTCTTCCAAGTCCTTTGCTGTTTCTGACAGAATTACAATGTCATCGGCGAACCTCAAAGTTTTTATTTCTTCTCCATGGATTTTAATACCTACTCTGAACTTTTCTTTTGTTTCCTTTACTGCTTGCTCAACATACAGATTGAATAACATCGGGGATAGGCCACAACCCTGTCTCACCCCCTTCCCAACCACTGCCTCCCTTTCATGCCCCTCGACTCTTATAACTGCCATCTGGTTTCTGTACAAATTGTAAATAGCCTTTTGCTCCCTGTATTTTACCCCTGCCACCTTCAGAATTTGAAAGAGAGTTTTCCAGTCAACATTGTCAAAAGCTTTCTCTATGTCTACAAATGCTAGAAACATATGTTTGCCTTTCCTTAATCTTTCTTCTAATATATGTCGTACAGTCAGTATTGCCTCACATGTTCCAATATTTCTACAGAATCCAACCTGATCTTCCCCGAGTTCGGCTTCTACCAGTTTTTCCATTTGTCTGTAAAGAATTCGCATATGTATGAAACAGTGGAAAAGGTGAACAGTGTGAACTTAACACACAATCCAAGAAAAGGGTTTTCTTTTCTCCATCGTTTTCGTACATGTCATTTCATTTCATTCAAGAGGCACATTTGCACATACGTTTGTAAACATTTCACAGATGTTTTTGTACATGGTATTGTCAAAGATGAATTTATTCTTAGTGCTGAAGACATAACTATTAAACAATTGCCATATGCAGGAGATAAATTTAGGATACGTCTTTAAAATTACTTTAGTAACTATAGGTTGCGAAATCTGTATCTTCATTTAACATAGATTCAGATTTTTTTTTTTTTTTTTTTTTGGTTTTTGTGAAGATATACCTCCAGTTGTTCTAACACATTTAGAGACTTACCATTGGATTTGTTATGTAGTACTACCGAACTGTTTCTATACTGTTTATGACATGTTTCGTTTCCAACACATGTTTTGCAATTACTGATTTTTCGAAATGGTTTAGCGTGAAAGCATTTCAGTGTTCCTGAAAATGGGTTTTGAAGTTTCTGCTTGTTTTCCTTAGATAGCAGGCAGGATAACTGGGAAATGTTACTTTGTACACTCTGCTACTGTTGTATGCTTGTGTATTTGATTTTATGTTATGGAGAAGTAAGTTTCCCAACTTATTATTCGTTGTGAATGAAATTGTTACATTTGTTTTTCTGAAAACGTTAGCGATGTTTCTGTGATATGGGGCCCAGGTATTGGATACCGGCGAATATTCTCTCTTCTTTCACAGTGTGGCCATTTGTTGTCTTACTTTTGTGTATGTGTGTTTAAATTGTCAGTTGTTTTGGTTGTGTAGCCATTACTTATGGCAATGCTCTGTATTGTGTCCATCTCATTTTTGAGGGTGTTTTCTTCTAAATCAAGGGAGTGCACTCTGTGTAGCATGGACCTAAATGCAGCATGTTTCAGTGTTGTGGGGTGGCATAATGAGTTGTCAGGTGTTATGTCTGTATATTTCCACAAAAACATAAAATTATGTATAGAACATGAGGACAATTACAGAATCTTAAAATCACCAACAAAAAAGTAAGTTCTGCATACACAGAAAACGCACAAACACAGACATAACACTGGACAACTCATCATGCCATCCCACCACACAAACATGTTGCTTTTAGGTCCATGCTACACAATGTACACTACCTTGATTTAGAAGGAAACACCCTCAAAAATGAAAAGTTGTGACTAAAGGCATTTTTTTTAGTCATACCTCCTATGAATAAGAAAGATTCAGTGGCTAACTGTTCTGTAACAGAGACTGGTAAAGTGTCTTGACAGGACAGCAAAATCTGAGGTCTTACATTAAGACAGAATATGAACTATCAAAACCATTTACCTTCTGATGTAGGTTTCCTTTAATTTTATTGTTCATCCTGATTGTTATTTTTATAGTTTATCTGCTAATTCTTCTGAAACATAATACAATTAATCTGCTACTGAACTTGTCCTCTCACTACGGAGTAACTTTAAAGAGCAGAGCCTACAGCAGAGATTTGTTTAATGTTCTGTTGTTATTGATGTATCACTTTCTCCTATAAAATTATTGTCTGAGGTGATAATGTGGCTTAATTCATGTAATCCTCAGGACTGCCACTTAATTAGGAAACAACTGTCTGAACAGTGTTCTTTGACACACCTTTTAAGAAATTATAATGCATACTGTCACCAATGCTTCATTATTATCAGTCATTCCATAACTACATTACATATGTTTACCAGTATTAAACCACTGATGTCACACCAGGAATACTTCAGAAAACATTTCAAATTTTCATTGTTATTTGACCTGTTTTGTCATTTGTTACATCTTAAAGAAACTCATTACCATATTCCATCATCGCAATTGAATTGTCTGTCTGCTACACTGTGTGAGAAGCAGCACAATCCAACATATCAACAATAAGACAAATGCAAGAGTTTTTTAAAACTGTCAGCATCCGACTTTCCAGAAACGTTCTGCTCTGGCGAACTCAGCCTCCAGGTTTGTGTTTAATATGTATCCCACTTTCCCTTAATTTTTGTGACTCAAATGTCTAAGTCAATATAACAATATCTGCAGCCTTTATATATACCAAGGCCAATGCAATTCTGAAAGAAAACAGTTGACTGTTACTGGTGACTATGGAATCTACCAAGCTCTTTTAAATGCAGGTGAAATATTTTTATAGTTGACACAGGAGAGCATGACTGCAGAGTGATGGTGGAGTATTAAAAGAAAGTTTATTGAGTGTAGCTTTCTTTGGAGGTGCACTCGCTTCCAGAGCCTAAACCTTAGCAGGAAGACCACAAATTTCATGACTGTTTAGTAGTGGATGAAGTTTTTCCTCTTAAAAGTGCATGACACTATACCCTCAGACAAATAACCAATGGAAAGTTGTTATGAATTATCCAGGGGAAGTACGCCTGTAGGATGTTCTTTCGGTAAGGTAGTGGAGAAAATCTAGGTGCTTGATGCTTCAGTAACTTTTTACACAAATAGAATTGGCACGACTAAGCTATTTGTGTGTTTCATAACTTTGTATGGATTTACAATTATGTTCTATGTCATATGTCACCTCTTTACAGGTGAGACAGTCCTATTGAGATTTCACATCAAATGCCAGAAATCCAAAGGTGACCTATGAACAATACTATGAAATTGAGTAATACACTTCTTAGTTTCTTTCTTAATCCTAGTGGAGTTCTGTCTTTTCAGAACCAAGTGTGGATGCAGTTATATACCAAAAGAATCTGATATTACATTACATCCAGCAAATTGTTGAAGATTTGCAGAGGTTTTGTAGAAAGCCACCGAACGTAATTCTATTTAATGTCATGTCTCCATTAACTTTCACAAATAAATTAAATGAATTACAATTATTAAGTTTATCTATTTTTTACAAGCAATCCTTTCCCATGCCGTGAGTGTTTCTGTTCTATTTCACACTGCTGTGGTTGTAGATACATGGATTTTCTTCCAATATACTAACAAAGAAAGAATATTTAACTCTTATGTCTCATTTTCCTTTTCCTGGGTGGAGAGCATCGCACAATCAAGGCAGTAATGTCCTAAACTGTTAGTAGCACAGGCTTAGTGGGTGGCTATATGCTTGCCTTTTGACAATTGCCACACCACTCGCCACATTCATCTGGTAGGCATCCTGCCTACATGCACTGCCTTCCAGAAACACGTGTGTCCTTCAGGAGTGACTGCCTCTACTGCACCAGTAGAAAGGTGCCATGATCAACGTCAGGCTGTACCCACCACGCTTGGGCATGCACCTGTATCTGCACTAGCTTGATGAAAAAGTAACTAGTTTTCATGAACTTGCTACCTTTGCTGTGGCCATTCTTAACACCAATGGACTTCTCTCTCCCTTGCTAGCCCATCAGACTCACAATGCGCAAAAGGAAGAGCACCTACACAATCCTGACCGACCTAAGAAACAGCCCCTTTAGCTCTTACAGTTTCATATTACTCCAGTCCCACAAACTAAAATAACAAGTAACCGCAACCTGCCACAACCGTGGGGATATATACATGTTTTTCTTAGTAGTTTTAAGTAACACTGAGGTTTTATTTTGACATTACATGCCTTCCATCACTGTTTTTGTGGGCAGAAAATGATGCCCTGTAAGTCTGGTAGGGACCCACCACTTTTATGAATTCTTTTCTTTTACTCTGAACAGTCCAGTAACTAATCCAGTCACTGCTACATTCTTTCTAGCCGTGCTCCTAGTCCAACAGTGATCCCTGAAAATATTTTGAGTCTGAAAAGTAACTCCATTTGAGATAATGGATGTTTGGGTCATTTCAAAACTGAATCAGCATGGCCGAATGGAACATCAAACTTTTTTCCTTGCAAATCTGATTTTAGTGTTATTACTGCATTTCTTGGTTTGATGAGGGACATCAGAAATTGCCAGACAAAAAGTTTCAAATTACAGCTGTACATAATTAAGTTTTACTAGTTATGTAAGTTGGATTCTAAAAATTCAAATAATGTAAAAACCATACAAAAGCCAAGATCACACAAAATATTTCCTTATTCCAAAAAACCTGTTTCAATAGTCTTCAGGTCGCAATATTTTTTGCAGTAAAACATGTTCATTTTATGTTGACCTCACACACAAGGTGTCAAGCGGATAAAACTCAGCACATTATGGACATTTGTCATTGCTACATTATTTAAAAACACACAGTGATGACAAACTTCTAGAACATACCAAGTTTTATCCACTTGACACTGTGAAGTCAACGTAAAATGAACATGTTTTACTACATAACATGTTTCAGACCAAAAGATGACAGCAAAGACTGTTGAAACCGACTGTCTTAAATAAAAAATATTTTGTTCAATCTTGGCTTTTGTATGGTTTTTGACAAACAGATCACCCTTCAATATTCTCAGACGGAAATTCAATTAAATAATGTAATAATAAATGTATAAACCTGTCCTCCACAATTTCAACAAAAATCAGAAGTAAAAGATCCACAACATAATAAATGTGGCAAACTCACATACCTCAACACCAGTTCCAGCTTCACTCGTTCCTTTGAAGTGGAAGCTACTTGTGCACCTCCCAGCACGTAAAAGATTCGCCAAAACTGGTACATTACTTACAGTTTGTGACAAATCTTTTACATGTCAGAAGAAGCTCTGATGACTGCCACAGACATGTTTAACCGAAGTTCTCATCAAATTCAGACAGTTTTACTCATTTAGGTACGTGACCTAAAATTCTGAAAATAAGTGACACAGAACTGCAACATTGTAACACAGGCTAAGCTCATAAAGGAAGCATTTCATAGTTTTGTAACACTCAAAACATCCGGATGGTATGCATTCACCGTGAAAGAGTTTCGCCATTTTGTGCAATTTCTTTAAAGCTCTTATGATTCAAGCACTGAACTGAAATAGTGTAAATATGATAAATAAGATGAAGCCTGCAAGTAGAAAAAGAAACCGATAGTCATTGCAAGGAGAAACTGGAATAATGTAGAAATAAGAACCAGCACTTACGAGAATACATGGTATAAGGAATGTCAAATTATTATATCAATATTCTCTGCAGGTTTTTCTTGGAAAAGAAGGAAGGAAGGAAGGAAGGAAGGAAGGAAGGAAGGAAGCCACCTGGAAAGAATGTTGATCTCGATATGATGACAGCATATGACACTAGAGGGACAGCAGATGTACTGATAATGGTTTCAGTACCGTTTGCCAAGAGATAGCATTGTAGCATAGCTACTACAGCACAATATGTGTCTAACCTTTAATAGGAATGGCGACACCTAGAAGGCTCACTATGGCGCAAGCGTGTGAAGGAAGCAGGCAACCATGACAAAGAGACGCATTCTTGCTTCCTACAGCCAACTGAGCAAGTTTTAAAGGGGTCAAATTGTGGCCTTCCTAGTGACAAGATGACTCTTTCTAAGAACTGCCATGCAAGTTGGATATGCCGGACTCACTTGTGCAACAATGCTGGTATCAGTGGTCATGTGAGCATTCTCGCATCTGTAGATGAGGTTCTGGATGTCCACACAGTACAGACACTCATGAGGAGTGTTGTGTTGTAAGGGTAGTAGTGGCAGAGTGTACAGCTACCACAGCACAGATAAGTGTGCTTGTAAGCCCAGACACGTGAACACGAACCGTTGCAAATGGCTGTTAGCAGGGTGACTGCAAGCATGTGCACCTCTAGCTTGTCTTCCACTCATGCCACAGCATCGACTTGCATGGCTTGACTGGTAATGTCAAAGGATCACTTGGAAAATGGAATGGCATGCCATGGTATTCAGCAATGAAAACAGATCTGCCTGAATGCAAGTGATGATCACTTGCGTCTGCGACAGACCTGCTGAGTACTGTCTCTAAGTGAGCATCTGTCCTAGACACACTGACCCCATCCCAGGCTTTACAGCCTAGGGTGTGATAGGCTGCATCTCTTTCACCTTTGGTGTTTCTGGAGGGGACACTAGTGCTTGGTACATGAAGAATGTGGTTAGAACAGTTCTTTTACCATTCTTGGTAGACCTGCACGATTTCTAGATGTCTCCAATCGAGCATGTGTGGAATATGATGGGCAACAAGGACTTGCCTTTCAGAACTATGTGAACAGGTCGAGTAGACATGGCACAACATATCAAAGGGCAGTATTCACAATCTGTGTGATTGACTGGATGTTAGAGTGCCTGCATTGCCGACCTTGGAGGCTACACCACTTAGTAATATGGGTGTTTCAACATGGGCCAATATCTGGTACCTTAGAACTGTCTGTGGTACTGATCTGTGAATGTAATCATTTCATTTACTCTATGTTCAGCGATTTTGTCATTGTCCACAAAATGATTTTCTTGTTTTAAAATTTTCTCCGATCTCTTTAACAACAATGTCAGCAAGAACATCCATCCCCAACGCTGGGTTACTTGACTAGTATGTTCAGTAGTTAGGTTCCTTTGGGTATCTTCCAATCAAATTATTTGCTATGAAGCAATGAATTTCACTTAATGCGAGAGAGAGAAATTGCATTCAGCTTTTAAAAAGGCATACCATGTTGTGTCTGTCACGTCTAGTACTTCATGAGTGAACATATTGTTATGACAACGATGAACAAAGTCATCGCCAATGTTGACTGGTGGCCAATGCTAAACAGAAACACACAAATCACAACAGGTTTGTCATTAATGTCGAAAAGGTGCTGGCTGCACGGTCTGGATCTGCAATGACTAAAATAATTAAGAGTCATTGGTAAAAAATAATATATATATATATATTGTACTTAATTGGTTGTACAGGATTCTTCTTGGCTGCATACATATGATTATGAACAAATAGCTATTGAGGCCTCACTTACACCATACGTTACTAAGCGCCTTGTTAGAGGTTGCTTCCTATCAGCTGAAAGCTATGCTACTTTACGTTCCGAGCAGGAGCACCACTAGTGGCGCAGGTCGCAACTCGAGGGTCCAATGATACTAATAATGACTGCAGCCAATAACTGCAACCCCTAACAAGTGTGGTATCGAACGTCGATACCACACATATAGCAGTAGTAGAAATATGGTGTATTTTCTACTGGAGGATCAATATTATTTTTGTGAACAACACAGGATGCAGGAACACTACTAAGTCACTGTCCTTGTTTGGATACCATACAACACATGGAGGCGATGTAGAATTTGAAACAATGAAATTTGTACATGTAGTTTCACTATTGTTGACTGAATTGCATTATAAACAGATAAAACTTACCAACAACACTGTTAACACCACTCTCATTGGTATCCTTATCATGAACATCACTGTCTTTGTCACTTGCAATCAAGTACAAAGCTGAACAACTGGCAACATCAAATGAATCTAAAATGTGTGAAATTTCCCCTGGGCTTATGGTTTTCCTTAAATTTATTTTTTATTATGTTGCTAGAGCAACTGTGAAATAAATAAAAGTGACAAAATAATGGAAACTGTAGAACAGTATTTCACAACTGAGACATGAGTGGTTACATAATATTTCAGGTTACATTACCTTTTGCATTGTGTCCACAAATTTGTGTGTGTGTGTTAACTATTTATATGAAATGGTGCCTAGGTATCAGATAACAGTAACATTACAATAATAAACATTCAAGAGACACAAAACATTATTGATGCAAAATTTGCCTGTAAGGAAACAAATTATGATTTGACAATGTAGAAAAAGACAAGAGTGCTACTTACCATAAAGAAGACACACCAAGTTGCAGACAGGCACAATTAAAAGACACATACAGGTTTTGGCCACAGCCTTCATCAGTAAACGAGACACATGCTATTCACACAGAAGCAAGCACACCTCATGCGCACATGACCACCAACTCCTGCATCTCAGGATAGAATGCATCATCATCATCATCATATAGGATGCAAGCAACAATCTGGGGGGGAGGGGAGGGGAGGGGAGGGGAGGCAAAGGGAAGGGAAGGGAAGGGAAGGGAAGGGAAGGGAAGGGAAGGGAAGGGAAGGGAAGGGAAGGTGGGGGGAGAGACTAATGCTGTCTGATTGTGTGTGCAGGGACTATAATGTCAACAGGCACAGCATTAGGAGGTTGTGGGGCAAGGAGATGGGGAAAAAAGGAGCAAAAAATGAGAGAAGCAGGGAAAGATGGGCGGATGCATTGGCAGAGGTCTGCAAATAAACAGGGTGAGAGATGAGAATGGGGATAGATGGGGTGGAAACTGCTGTGAGGAAGGTGTGGGGGTCAGTATGTTACCGTAGGTTGAGGCCAGGGTAAGTATGGGAGTGAAGAATGTGTTCTAAGGATAACCCCCATCTGCACAGTTCAGAAAAGCTGGTGATGGAGGGAAGGATCCAGATGGCTCTGGTAGTGAAGCAGCCACTGAAATCAAGTGTTATGTTCAGCTGTATGGTGTGCCACTACTGTGCTCTTGACCACAGTTTGGCAGTAGCCATTCATTCATTCTAGTGGACAGTTGGCTGGTAGTCATACCAATATAGAAAGCTGTGAAATGATTACAGCAGAGCTGGTAAATGACATGACTGTTTCCACAGGTGGCAAGGCCCCTGATGGGGTAGAATAAACCTGTGACAGGACTGGAAAATCAAGTGCTCGGTGGGTGTATTGGACAGGTTTTACACTTAGGTCTTCCAAAAGGATACGATACTTGTGGCAAGGGGTTGTAATTGGGAGTGGCATATGATGGACTAGGATGTTGTGGAGGCTGAGTGGGCGATGGAACACCACTTTAGGAGGGGTGGGAACTATTTCAGGTAGGATGTGCCTCAGTTTTCCTTTTCCTATATTGTTGATATTCCTAGCTGAAGTTTCCATTGTTTGAAATTATGATTTGACACACACACACACACACACACACACACACACACACACACACACACACACACGCACACACAGTTAACCACAGGCAGTCACTATCATCAGACATCAGAACCTCCCACTCCACAGCAGTTTAAGACTGGCAACTGGGAACAGAGCAGCCAACTTCTGAGAACAAAAGAGCAACAAATGTTAACACTACCCATTGCAGTATTTCATATTCTCCAACATTTTCAACATCAGATTTATGGTCACACATTTGTCAATATTCCTGAAGATGTTAAACTCTTCTTCACTTTGATGTGAGCGCTACTTGGCCATCTCACAGCACATGAAGGATTTGTCAAAACTGATCCATTACTTACAGTTTGTGGCAAATACTTCACATGTTGGAAGAAAATAAACTGTGACAGAAGCGTAAAGTGAAGTTCTCATAAAATCTGGCAACTTGTAGTGAGTAGATGATATTGTCGCAGAAGAAGCCAAGTAGCGCAGTCGCCGTAGTGTCATGGTTATGATACCAGATTGTTGCAGTGTGCGTTCAAAACTCACCTGAACTGAAAAATTTTAATTTCTACATTCGGTTCGAGTACATTCTAGAAGTATCCACAAATGACAAGAATCATTGTACTGGAATGATCTGAGATTATATATGGCTGGAGGCAGTTCGCCCCACGCTCTTATGTGCAAGTGCTGAATAAACCTTCGTTAAGTGAAGTTAGTTTTTGTCATTTATCTACATACACCTTCCTCTAAGTGACATTATTCTGGTGGAGACGCTAGGTATTGGAACTTGTGATAGTACACATTATCGACGACAAAGTGGCTCCCATCAGGCTACAACAGAGCCACCGTTTACGTGGCAAGAAACCCGAGTTTGAGCCATATTCAACAAATCTCAATCTATCTGAGACAGAAGAGGAGGTCACGATGACAGCAACTGTGTGCCACCACATGAGACCACCTTCCGGGTTCCCTGGTGATGATGGCCAGGATCCAACCAAGTAGCTGAAGGTATACAAGCATATAGCCAAATTTAACAAATGGGATGACTAATGGCTCTGAGCACTATGCGACTTAACTTCTGCGGTCATCAGTCACCTAGAACTTAGAACTACTTATACCCCTAAGGACATCACGCACATCCATGCCCGAGGCAGGATTCGAACCTGCTACCGTAGAGGTCGCTCGGTTCCAGACTGTAGCGTCTAGAACCACATGGCTACTCCGGCCAGCTCAAATGGGATGACACCGTGTATTTGGCTAACGTATTTTTCTAGTTGGAGGGCACTGCCAAACAATGGTATGAAAACAGTGAGGAGAAGTTCACAAGCTCAGTAATATTCCAGGCAGAACTGTACAAGTATTTCGGCAACACACAACAGAACTGCAAGGCTGAAGATAAATTAAACTGCAGGGCACAGAGTCCAGGAGGAACGTCAGCATCCTCGAATGAGGGAGGAAGATAGGGTTGCACATCTTATGAAGGGTGTTGCTGAGGACATGTATCAAGCCCTACTAATGAAGATGGTTTCACAGCAGATGACTTCATAAAATGGTGCCAGTATATCGAGATAATGTATCAAAAAAGAATTACACGCAAGAAGTTTGAATGGCTTCCAAACATCGTATCGATGTCTGATGGAGGAAGAAACTGATTTCACAAGTGTTTGTCGTCAGATAGTGAGAGAGGAAGTTCAGAAGGCACTTTGATTGCACGGTGAGCAGAAAACTGAGACACTTCAAGATGTCACAAGGGAGGAAGGAGAACACACACTGAACCTAATCTCTCATCCTTCATTTCCCTTTGAAATGTTAAGAAAGTCGAGACCCAGGCGAAGTTACATTCCTACATTGCTGCATGAGGAACCTGTTTGGGCACCAAGGAAGACTGATGTCTTGAGGACCCAGAAGAACCAACCAGTATGTTTCCACTGCAGACAACCGGGACATGTGATGCACTATTGCCGAGAAAGGTGGAGGATATTTGATGATGCCTGCATCGGAAGAGAACAGACCGATCTTAGCCAACTCCAACTCCGGGACGACGAAGATAAACAAGAAGATGTGGGTGCAGGATGACGTAGGTCACCATTGCCACAAGCTAGCCGCTGGAGAGGACACTCCCCAAAACACCGATCAAGGTCTCCGTCACTGTTTAGAAGCTCCAGCCAATCACCTAGCTGCCGCAACCTGGAAAACTAAAGGGTGCACCCTTCTTTGGAGGTGAGGCTGCCGAAGAGAAAAATCCTCCTCCATCAACCAATACAAAAATGACAGGAAACTACGTCGATATCCTCATGGATGGCCGACCAGCCAAAGCCCTTGTGGACTCTGGAGCATCATATTCAGTCCTTTCAGAGAAGTACCGTCACCAATTGCAGAAAACTATTCGTCAACAGCAAAACAACTCTACTGAAGGTGGCTAATGAGAAATATGTAAAACCTACAGGAAGATGTGTCATTCATGTGGGTATAAGTGGCCATAGACAGCCCTTAGAATTCATTGTCTTACAAGAGTTTAGTCATGACGTCATTCTCGGATGGGACTTTTTGAAAGCTTCTCAAGCAATTATAGATTGTGGTCGCTCGAAGATTATGCTAGACGAGGTGAGATACTGTGGACAGGAAGATGCGCATCCGAGTGTGTGAAGACTATGTGTGCTGGATGAAGTGATCATTCCTGCAGTCAGCGCTAGAAGGGTAACTGCCATGCGTCATGCCATGCATCAACCCATGGATCTTTTAGTGGAATGCGAAAGAAGCATACCATTAAATAACAACTTGGTCATCCCAGCCTCTGTAGTCCCTTTTAAGAACGGATTCAGTAAATTGTGGATAGTTAACTGTCACAGAGAACTGCAGATCCTTCCAAGCCGCATGTGCGTAGCAAATGCTGAGCCACTAATTGCAGACCAGCTGAGCATCATAGAAACCTCCTATGCAGAGTCTGTGGACGAAATTAGCACTACCACTACGAGACAAGATCTTCGAGCTCGACAATCACGAAATCTCACTAAGGAACAACAGAAGAAGCTACTTGCCATTCTTCAAGAGTTCTCTAAATGCTTCAATCCACAGGTGAAGAGCAAATTAGACAAACTGATGGTGAAGCACCAGATCAGCACTGAAGACCATCAACCAATAAGCCAGAGAGGATACCGTGTGTCTGCAACAGAATGTTGAATAATTCGCAACGAGGTAGAGAAAATGATGATGAACGACATTATTCAGCCTTCACAGAGCCCATGGTCATCACCAGTGGTTCTCGTCAGGAAGAAGCATGGCAGTTGGTGCTTTTGTGTTGATTACAGGAAGCTTAAGAAGGTAACTAAAAAGGACGGTTATCCTCTTCCATGAATTGACAATATACTAGAGTGTCTGAAGGGGGCCAAGTTTTTCTCAACCATGAACATGAACTCTGGATACTGGCAAATCGAAGTAGATGAGGCTGATCATGAGAAAAATGCATTCATCACCCTGCAAGGGCCTGTACGAGTTTAAGATAATGCTGTTTCGTTTGTGTACTGCAGCAGCAACTTTTGAACGAATGATGGATAATCTTCTAAGGCACCTGAAGTGGATGATGTGTCTTTGTTATTTAAATGAGATTGTAGTGTTCTCAGACATTTGATGGGGTCATAACAAGACTGAGGGCCAGTCTTAAGTGTCTCCAACAAGCCAGACTGAAACTTAATCCAAGAAAGTCTCTCTTTGGAACAAAAGAAATCAAAATACTTGGGCACCTTGTGTCAAACAAAGGTGTGCAGCCAGACCCAGAAAAGGTGAGAGCTGTAACAGAATTCCTATTCCTAAAAGTATTAGAGATGTGAGAAGCTTCCTCGGATTATGTTCTTATTACAGTCATTTTATCAAAGACTTGTTTCAAAGCCAGGCCATTCAACGAGTTATTAAAAGCCGATGCTAAATTTATCTGGGGTGATGCTCAACAAAGATTCTTTTGATGTGCTGCGAAAAGCTCTGATGACTGACCCTGTACTTGGTCTGTATGATGAGAGAGCACCTACAAAACTACACACAGATGACAGTGGGTATGGGATCGGTACTGTTCTGGTTCAGATTTCGGACGAAAAAGAGAAAGTCATAGCCTATGCTTCTAGGACACTCTGCTTCTAGGTTTCTCAGAAACCACCTGGCCAATTCATACCAATTCCACCAGCCGAAACGCCTTTCCAGTGTGTTGGGATTAACCTCCTCGGACGACATCCAACATCTGCTAGTGGCAATAGATGGATTATTGTTTGCACTGATTATCTGACACACTACGCCATTACAAAAGCCGTGACAACAGCTGAAGCATTCCAGGTAGCCAAATTCATTGTAGAAGACATTGTATTAAAACACGGTGCTCCAAGGTCGTTAATTACAGATCGAAGGAAAGTTTTTCAATTCAATCTTGTGACAGAGAAGTCGTCGGTGCAACATTACTCATCACATGATGACTGCCTACCATCCGCAAACTAAAGGTCTTACTGAACGCCTTAATAAGATCTTGACGGACATGCTATCAGTGTTCGTCAGTGTTGAGCAGAGCAATTGGGATGAGGTGCTACCTTTTGTGACGTCTGCCTACAACACCGCAAAACAAGACACCACAGGATGTATACTATTTTTACCGCTGCACGGTCGTGAGGCGATAAAGACGACGATGGACACTGTTTCCATTACATCCTGATGACGTGGACAACGACTACATCAGCCAGGTGCTAACCAGAGCTGAGGAAGCTCAGCAGTTAGCTTGACACCACACACTGCAGGCTCAAGAAAGCAATCGCCGAAGATATGACGTGAGCCACCACCCTGTTGTCTACCAGCCTGGTGACCTCGTCTGGATCTTCACTCCTGTTTGGAAGGTTGGTCTCCCTGAGAAACTCCTCAGGCGCTACTTTGTACCTTATAAGGTTGTGAGACAGTTGTCTGATGCTACTTATGAAGTTGAAGATTTCGACCTCGACACAAGACGAAAGATCAGAGATACGGTCCATGTCCTTCGAATGAAGCCCTATAAGGATCCTGCAACCCATTGTAAATTCGAAGATCCAGCGACAGGCAACAAACAGAAAGGCAACAAAGAACGTAGCAGCAAAGGAAGTTCTAAGAAGATCACCGCCAGGGCAAACATCAGTCATGAGTAGTCTGAGTATGCACGACCAATGACTCATTCCCGGACTAGGGGGACATAACACAGAGATGCTGTTCTCTTAAGGAGGGAGCAATGTTGCAGAAGAAGCTGAGTAACGCAGTCGCCGTAGTGTAATGGCTATGATACTAGATTGTTGCATGGATGGTTGTGTGTTCAAAACTCACCTGAACTGATAAATTTTAATTTCTATATTTGGTTCAAGTACATTCTAGAAGTATCCACAAATGGCAAGAATCATTGTACTGGAATGTTCTGTGGCTGTATATATACCGTATGTTCTGGCCGGAGGCTGTTCGCTCTGCGCTCTTGTATGTGCAAGTGCTGAATAAACCTTTGTTAAGTGAAGTTAGTGTTCGTCATTCATCTACTTACACCTTTCTCTACGTGACATCATAATATGCTTAATTGTTACTTATGACTGGCATCTTACTGTAACAGAAGGTCCTACCATGATAGGGATCCCACAAAGCACTAAAAACTTCAATGAATCAATTTGTACAGGACTTTCTTTCCACAACTTGTTTGCAATGACTACTGGACTTCTGGGTAAGTTTTATGTTGTAATTGCTGCTTAGTACGTTGACAGTGAGGCCATTAAGCACCAAGCACTGCCTTAGTTTCAGAATTACAAGGAAAGAATGGACTGTCAGATTGAAAGAATAACCCCCCCAAAAGTTTAAATGATTTAAGAGTCAACAAAATTTGTATGCTGGATGGATGATAGAAAATTAACAATGTAACATATAAAGATCAAATGCACGATTTAATACAAATCACGGCATTGTACTTTCGAAGTACCCAATGGTTCATCTAAACCACTAAAGGCAGATTTGACTTCCCTTTTCACTGAAATGAAAATATTTGAGTTCCTCCAAGCACCTGTAGGAGCTGTCAAGATTGATATACACTGAAGAACCAAAGAAACTGGTACAGGCATGTGTATTCAGATACAGAGATACATAAATAGGCAGATCACAGTGCTGCAGTCAACACCACTTACACAAGACAACAAGTGTCTGGCACAATTGTCAGACTGATACAATGGCAGGTTATCAACATGTAATCAAGTTTGAACGCAGTGTTATAGTTGGCGTACGAGCAACCTCTGAGGTAGCAATGAAGTGGGGATTTTCCCGTATGACCATTTCAGGAGTGTACTGTATAAGGAATCTGGTGAAACATCAAATCCCTGATATCGCTGCAGCCAGCGAAATATCCTACAAGAACGGGACCAACAACAATTGAAGTTAATCGTTCAATGTGACAAAAGTGCAACCGTTCCACAAATTGCTGCAGATTTCAATGCTGGGTCAACAACATGTGTCAGTGTGCGAATCATTCAACGCAACAGCGTTATAGGGTTTTGGAGCCGAAAGCCCACTCGTGTACCCTTGATGACTGCAGGACACAAAGCTTTACACCTCACCTGGGCCCACCAACGCCGACATTGGACTGTTGATGACTGGAAACATGTTGCCTGGTAGGACTAGTCTTGTTTCAAATTGTATTGAGTGGATGGACATGTACAGGTATGGAGACAACCTCACGAATCCATGGACCCTGCATGACAGCAGGGGACTGTTCAAGCTGATGGAGACTGTCATGATGTGGGCATGGGCAGTTGGAGTGATGGATGTCTAGGTAAAACTGTGACAGGTGACACATAAATAAGCATCCTGTCTGATTACCTGCATCCATTCATGTCCATTGTGCATTCTGATGGACTTGGGCAATTCCAGAAGGACAATGCAACACCCCACATCACTACAGAGTGGCTCCAGGAACACACTTTTGAGTTTAAACACTTCTGCTGGCCACCGAACTCCCCAGACATGAACATTATTGAGCATATCTGGGATGCTTTGCAACTTGCTGTTCAGAAGAGATCTCCACTCTTACAGGATTATGGACAGCCCTGCAGGATTCATAGGGTCAATTCAATCCAGCACTAGTTCAAACATTAGTCGAGTCCATTCCACATTGTGTTGCAGCACTTCTGTGCACTGGTGGGAGCCCTATACGATATTAGGCAGGTGTACCAGATTGTTCGGCTCTTCAGTGTATTACTGGCAGTCGACAGCAAATCCCACAGATGACAGAAGTTGTGGCAACAACCATGGACCTAATTAATGAAAGCTCTTGCAGAAACTTTCAAACTTTACTGTGAAATGAGAATGTCTTAGAATGCTGAAAATGAAGGGAAGCAGTGAAGCTTCCCAACATCTAAAAACTATACCCAACTCGAGACCTGACCTTTTGCATTTCACAGGTTTTTGCAGGAAAACTTCCGTCTTGTAGTACCCCTATTCTACAATCCAAGCACAACAAAGGTTTCCCTCTACACGTCAGACTAGTATTTATGGAAGACACATTCTCTTACTCTTAGTCCATTCTTTACCCTTCCACTCATGGTATGGAGGACAGCTGCTGTGGATTTTCAAAAGTAGTAAAAATGTGATTTCAGGAGGTTTGAGTTGTGCCACAAGTTGTGCTCATCTAGCTCCAGTACAGCACTGATTGTGGTAAGTAGGAGTCCTAGTTCATTGCAGTCAAACATTCATTTGTACGAAAATTTATTTTAAAATAAACATTTTATATGCACAGTATTAATTGGTGTAATCCCTCAAAAAAGCGATAATGGCCTGAAAACAATGACACGTTGACAATTTATCACATTTTGCTCTCATGCCCCAGATGAAACTGCAAGATTTACCAGTATTTATTAAAAACTGGGGGCAATGCCCGCTCGACCTAATGGCTTTCTCAGTCCACTAACGTGACATCCAACTTAAGTCTTCTCTACTTTGATAGATAAGCTGTAACAGCATCTCCTTGCACCTTTTTTTTCCTTTTCAAGTAGTCTAACACTCTCATCACTGCACTACTACTTTGGAAGAAGAATCATGATCCAGAATGAAAAGGAGAACTGTCACGGGAAAAGTTTGGGTTCCACATTAAATTACATATTTATACATAATCACAATATTGCTTATTGGATATGATTAACATTTTAAAAAACTTCCACATCTTTTAATATCAATATGGGTGCCATATGATCATATTATGAAGTGGAAGTTACTTGTGAGGAACGAAAAATGTTTGTGTATCCAACATTTCTACATTAAGCAGACATGTGGCTATTCACAGAAGTAGCAACTCCTGTTTAATTCTACTAAATGTTTCAGGATGTATTATTTTGTGAAACATGGAGAAAAAAGGCCATGGTAGTAGATATCAGGAATGAGCTCCATATGCTCAGTTTAAACTTGTCACCATGTGCTCTTAGACTCAACTCAGAAGTTTCCACTGCAACCCACTCATCACCTGTCTGTTTCTGACTACAAGTGGACTCTACTTACTTAGAAATGAGAGTGAGTAGACAGAATCTCAAGTATAATCACTGACTCAGTATTCCTCCTATACACACATCTGTTTAGAGAGGATTTTTGCCATTTAACTGTACATTACTGTTCTTGTATTTCACACAACTGTGATTTTGGCTTTATAGCCATTCTCAAGTTCAAGTTGAATGATCACAAAATGTCCAACATAACTAAATGAAAGAAGCAAGCTATGTACCAATATAATGGTGGACTGATTAACAGTCAATATTGTTCTGTTTATACCATCATTTATACAGAATGTTTAACAATTACAATGACCTATACACACATTTTCGAGGCATTACTGAGGCGTTACCAAGCCTAGAATGACAGAACCAGGTAACTTGAGGATTAAGTGCAATCTCTAAATAGTGATTAATTATGAAAATTACAGAAATGAATGATGAGCTACACAACTTGCTGTTAGCTGTGCACCTCAGAGTGGTCTGCAGAGTATAGATGTAGGTGATCCATCATTCCCAACCTATGTCCTTCCCACTGACGCGTGACTACCTGAGAGTCTTGACAGAATGCAAAGTGATTGTACACTGAGCTGTGGAACTATCATTACAATATTCCTAGGTTACCACGTCTGCTAATTCATTTTCGTGAGTACTCATTCACAGTAGTACTCAGCAGAATTATACGAATAAATTTATATTTATAATAAATGTATTTTGAATTTTATCTGCTGCGAATGTGTATTGTGAAGACTGAATACCACTCCAGGAGCAGGAGCTGATTATGATTTCTGTATCTAGAACCACACCCTGCAAACCACTACAAGTGCATGGCGGAGGCACTTCCCACTGAGCCAGTTATTCAGGCTTTCCTCTCACTCCAGTTGTGTATGGAATGTAGGCTGAATGATTGCTTGAATGCCTGTGTGTGCACTGAAAATACATTTAACCCCTATGAGAACCATAAGTAGCAAGTTTTTGTAGAGTATTAATCTTATCATTAAAAGTTGGTTCTTTAAAATTGCTACATAAACTTTCAAATTTTAGTAGCAACTAATTTGAAGTTAAGTTTAGTTTTTAATATCTCCATGACTCTCTCCCATTGGTCAAACAAACAGGAAGCGTCCCTCGAGTTCTTGAAAGTACTCATGGTATGGACTTCTAGTAGGTCCCTATTATTCTACCAATGTATCTAAGTCTGCCATCTGCTTTACATATGACTGAACCTATGTGATTGCTCCAATTCATATCCCTATAAGTTGTTAACACCCATGTATTTGTACAGGTTGAGTGATTCCAGCTATGACACTCTGATATTTTAATTGTTGGATACGTTAAAGAACATTAGTTGGGATCACACAAATAAGAACCCACTTTGTTCACTGCTATTTTGGATACCCATTTTACTTGGCAAACATTGGCTAGTTTGGGAATGGGAATAGTCTGAAACCGGTCACCGACTAAAGGAACATCCATTTTAGTTGCAACTCTGGCTGTCCCATTTTACATCACAATCTAAAAATGAGTTGCTGTCCCACTATACCCAGCACACTGAAGTTATGTAGGTTTCTTTCATTTTGTGAAACGCAATATTTTATTAATATACAATATGAACAGCAGGGGCTCCAACACACTTTCCTGGAGCACACTTGAAGTTCCTTCTGTACTTATCAATGACTCTCCATTCAAGGCAGTATGCTGTGTTCTCTGTAAGAAGAAATCCTCAATCCACTCACTAATTCCGTTCGATACTCCATAAGCCTGTGCTTTTGTTAGTAAGCCTTAGTGTGATACCGAGTCAAATGCTTTGGAAGTCTGGAAACACTGACTACCTTGATCTACAAATTTCAGGATGTTTTCGAAATCCATGCTGGCTGTCGTGGAGGTGATATTGATCAAGGTACATCATATACTCTAAGATTCTACAAGAAATGGGTGTCAACGACATTGGATGGTAGTTTTGTGGATCACTTCTATTACCCTTCTCATAGCTGGGTGTCACCTGGTTGCTTCCGACTTTTTTTTTAAGGAGTCTATGGTAGATTGAAGTTAAGGAGGTGTGTGTGTGGGGGGGGGGGGGGTGGCTAACTCAGCCACATGTTCTATGTAGGATCTAATAAGGATTATATCAGGCCCCAGAGATTCAGTCAATTTTGAAGATTTCAACTGTTTCTCAACACCAATGTCGCCAATATCTATCACTTATCTTTGTAATGAGAGTTAAACTGGGGGAAACACCTCTGCATTTTCTGTTGTAAAGGAACATTTTAAAACAGAGTTTAGTGTTTCTGCTTTTGCTTTCCTTCCTTTAATCTCAGTTCCTGTTTCCTCCACGAGTTTCTGGACACTAACTTTGGTACTCTTACAAACCTTCATATACAATTGGAATATATACTTGGGTTTTGGGAGAGATCTTTCCATAATATTTTGCTATGCTGGTTCTTGGAAGCTTAACACATTGCTCTCTTAGACAGCCTAACACGTTTAATTCAGAACCTCCCTCTCTTGAGCATTATGCTTTGTTTTACCCCTATTATACAGTAGTAACTTTCTTTGCAGTGAGTTTATACCCACCCTCCTCCGCTCCCCCAAAGGGGCCCCTCCCACCATAAACTGTTCTACTAGGGAAATATCTGTTAAGCACATGGTAACCTTTCTTCTCAACTTTAGTCACAGTAGTTCTACACAATCCTTTCCAGAGGTAAATGTTTGGAGTTCCTCACTGAGATATGACAACTGCCTCTATCTATTTTGCTGAAAATATAAATCCTACTTGCTTTAGTTGCCCTATGTCCGATACCAGTTTCTATGTGGATGTCGCCAAAGAGATGAGGTCAGATTTGTTTATTGCTATTAGGCACAATATATTTCTATCATGAGAGGACTTCCAAAAACTCTGGTCTAGGTAGTTCCCAGAAATACATTTAGTAATGTTTTGCACGATGCCCTGTCATGCCCACCACTTACAAAAATGTAATTCTCAACTTACTGATTGTTAGGAGAATTAAGTATTCTCCTACTATTAAATTATGATTGGCGAACTTGCATAATAGCAAATTGAGGTTCCATCTTAAGTTTTTAGTTACACCTGGGTGGCGAGACTGGTGGTTAAGCCAATATTGAAGACATATTCAAGTAAAACTAGTGTGATGAAGATAGTTGTATATCTTAAGCGATCTGCGAAAATAAATACCTTACAGTTTTCCACAGCTAGTTGTTAGCATTGCTGCCTCTACATGGTAAAGTTCCGGGCTAGATTCCTGGCCAGTTCACAGATTTTCTTCACTCAGGGACGAGATGTTTGTGCTGTTCTAACAATTTCATCTAATCCTCATCCCAGAGATGCCTTGCTGGAGTTTGGGCTGGTTTTGGTCCGACCAATATAATTTTCCGTATCATCCGAGTTTGTGAATTGACTTCAAAGTTGTTTCACCAGGTTACAAGAACTGAACATAGAGTAGTAGTGAAGTTGCACAACAAAAGTTGCACAACAAACTTAATGGCAGAATGTCAGTGGGGAAATATGCCAACCATACTGCACCCATAGAGCTAATTAGCCAAAAGGGCTCAAATGTTCAACAAGAGTTGCTTTGAAGTTGTGAAATTGAAGAATTTCTTGTGCATCCACAAAGATGGAAGAAAACAGCTTGACAAGACCAGCATATGGAATATTATCCACAGTGTCAGAGTTTCATATACCAAAATTATGCTGTATGAATAGCTGTTCAGCACTTGTGACATGCCACATTGAGGGTACAGGTCAATCACTTAAGACTGAAGTTATAGTTCAAAAAGAATATCAAAGTTACGACCAGAAATACGAAAATGGACAAAGATATTTTTATCAGCATAGAAATGAAACCAATCTAAAATCATGATACATATTTATACACTCACAGTGACAAAAATTGGAAAAAGCCAAGTTAAAATCAATGCAAAATCTCCAAGACTGGCAATCTTTTACAGAAGCTGCAAGGTTAGCACAGACATCAATGTGAGACACTTATAATAGTTTCACAATGAAACTTTATCTCTAAACTTGGCAGAAAATCCAAAGAGTCTGATCGAATGTAAAGTATGCTAACGGCAAGACAAAGTTAACGCCTTCTCTGCACGACAGCTACGGAAATACTATCAATGACAGTGCTGTGAAAGCAGAGTTATGAAACACAGCCTTTCAAAATGTCTTCAACACAGAAGACTAAGAAAATATTCCAGAATTCAAATCAAGAACAGCTGCCAACATAAGGAACTTAGAAGTAGATATGCTCAGAGTAGTGAGGCAACTTAAATCACTTAATAAAAGCAAGTTTTCTGCTCCAGACTACACCAATTAGGTTCCTTTCAGAGCATGTTTAAGAAACATGCTCCATACTTAATCATATACAACTGCTTGCTTGATGACAGACTGGAAAGCTGAACTGATCACACCATTATTCAAGAAAGGTAGCAGGAGTAATCTACTAAATTACAGTCATATCATTAATGCTGATATGCAACAGGACACACACACACACACACACACACACACACACACACACACACACACACACACACACACACACACACACACACTCTTTTTGATTTCCGAAAGGCTTCTGACACTATTACACGAATGACTTTTAATAAAACTGTGTACTTATGGAATATCGTCTCAGTTATGTGACTGGACTTGTCATTCCTGTCAGAGGTGTCACAGTTTGTATTAACTAAGGAAAATCAAACAGAAGTGATTTCTGGTATTCCTCAAGGTAGTGTTACATGCCCTCTGCTCTTCGTTAAACAATTTAGGAGAAAATTTGATAAGCTGTCCTGGGTTGTTTGCAGATGATGCTGTCATCTAGTAAAGTCCTCAGGAAATGAAAAATTGCAGAACGATTCAGGAAAGATATCTGTATGGTGCAAAAAACTGGAAATTGATCCTAAACAACAAAAAGTGAGAGTTCATTCACATGAGTGCTAAAAGGAATCCATTAAACTTTGGTTACATGATCAATCAGTCTAATCTAAATGTCGTAACTTCTACTAAATACCCAAGAATTACAATTATGAACAACTTCAACTGTAATGAACACCGAAAATGTTGTGGGAAGGCAAATCAAGAACTGTGATTTATTGTAAGAATACTTGGAAGATGCAACTGCTACTAAAGAGACTGCCTACACTATGCTTGTCCATCCTGTTAGGGAATACTGGTGTGCAGTGTGAGACCCTTACCAGATAGATTTAAAGGAATACACCAAGAAAGTTTAAAGAGCAGCAGCACACATTGCATTATTGACAAACATTGCATTATTGACAAACGGGAGAGACAGTGTCATGGACATGATACTGGATTTGGGATGAACACCATTAAAACAAAGGTGTTTTTCATTGCGGCAGAATCGGCTCACAAAATTTGAATCGCCAACTTTCTCGTCATAACGCGAAAATATTTTGTTGACACTGACCTACATAGGGAGAAACAATCATCATCAAATAAGGGAAATCAGAGCTCACACAAAGAGATACAGGTGTTCATTTTTTCTGTGCGCTGTTTGAGAGTGGAATAATAGACTATTATTGTGCATGTGGTTCGATGAACCCTTTGCCAGGCACTTACGTGTTATTTGCAGAGTATCCACATGGATCCAGATGTAGATGAGAAAATTAAGGCAATGCACTTACATGTAAACAGAAATGGGACTTTGTTCAAATCTACAAAGAGACTAGTATACATTAAAAAGGAAAGTCAGTGACTTTGATTATGGTACTGACAAGGACAATATGATCATGTGATTTACTGACAGGGGACAAAGTGGGAAGAAGTGCTCTGGAACTTCATGAAACCTTTCTATTAATTACAGCAAGCACATTTTTGAACTAAGGCAGAAGTAAAATGCCTTCTCAGTGGCCAGAACTGACAGGATAATGTCAACTACAGCAAATTTTATTACTGATATTTAACAGTTGGGCTTACAGTGCAACATCTGTAAGATGATGGTTTGATGAGATACTTTCACCTGAATATTATTTCAAGTCAAAAATGAAAGGAATGGGAAAATTAACAACTCACAACTGCAATCACTTTAATGAAGAACAATAAAACTAAGAGCTGTTTGCATCATCATTGAGATAAGTGGTGTCACAGCTTTTGGCAAACAAAAATAAAAATATTTAGTTTGCATTAACATTTCAGTTTGTAAAACCTGAATTCTACCTGAAGAATGATGAAAGCCTAAAGAGAATATAGAACTTTTTATAAACTGCCACCAGTCAGGACAGTCACTGAACAACAAAGGTACTAAAATTAATTCAAGGAATAAATTCACATCAGTTCCTCCATCCAGTTTTACACATAAGACAAAAATTGTTACAAAGATAAACTTTAAATAGTAATTAGCCCAGAGCATGTTACCAAGTCACAGCAGTAGACAAATATCCCATGTGATTAACAGGGTTTAGAATCAGTGCAGTGAAACCCGAAGTACCTTCAGAACTATGTCACTGATAACAGTCCACTGTGGAGAAGAATAGTTCTGTGCTCTAATGAGAGCAATTATACTGAAACTCTTATTCATTTCTGAAATAATGCATTCCTCTTTTTATGCAGCCTCCAGAAGGGAACTATTTAAAATCAAAGGAAGCAATAGGATTAGAGTTTAACGTTCCACCAGAGACATGTTCATTATAATCTGAGCAAGGCTGGAAAAGTAAATAGCACCATTCCTTCCTCAGAGGAACCATCCTAGCCTTCATCTCAATCATTTCCAGTAAAAGACCAATCTGAGCCTCATTTCTCCCAGACTTAAGTCTAGTGCCTTAGTCATTACAGTACTTCATTTTTTGTTCAGAACTGTACAAACAGTACTTTAAGGACGACCCCCCCCCCCCCACTCACTCACTCACTCACTCACTCACTCACTCACTCACTCCCCCCCCCCCCCCCCCCCCACAACATTTGTGCTCATTTGACTGCAAGCTCTTTCCTGGCCTACTGTGAGTGTACTGGAGTGAGGTGGGGGTGCAGTGTGAGAGATGGAGAGAGGCGGGAGGGGACATTTTTATTTGTATTTATGCTTGTGTTATGAAGGCATGAAGGAAGAAACATGAGAGAAAGAAAGCAATGGACAATAGAGGGCAGCTACGTAAAGGAGATAGTGACTAAGGCCGGACAACACTAGGTTTGGACAGAAAGGAGCCACTAAGCGGTATAATAATTCATGGAAAGTTCTGCCTTCTGGCTCTCTCCCCATCCCTCACTCCACTCCAACACTCACCATTGGCCAATAAGGAGTTGGGAGTCAAATGAGCACCATGTAGGGAGACAGGCCCACGGACATGTTTCTCTTACAGCTTGAGAAAGAAATTTCATTCCAAAAGCTAGCAAACCAAAGCTTTGTACCTTTTGTTTGTGTATCTGTCTATGGCAAAGCACTTCTGTCTTTCAGTAAGTCGTCATCTATTCCCAAATAAAAAATCCAATATTAAATATTTATGTACAACACAAGCTTATTGTTTATTATTATTATTATTATTATTATTATTATTATTGTCATGTTTACCATAAGGTGTAACAACAATCTTAAGCCGTATAAAAAAAGAGTCTCAGTTGCGAAGTCATTTTTATTACAAGTAACACATTTTGCCCAGTTAAGGCAGCATCAGATTTTATGGAATGCTATCAAGAGAATTTCATCAGCTGGAAAAGCAGTTGGTCAGAAACTGATGGTGAAGAGACCACCTAAAAGACATTTCCACTAGACTAGATACACTTTCAAATCGTGAACATTGAGTGAAGCTCAGCTTGGAGATACACATATATTACATAAATCTGAAATACAGGGTGTCCGAAAAGGCTTTCCCCGATTACATAAATTGATAACTCAGGCTAGAAGTAAGATACAAATATGAATCTTGCGTCGAATTGTTTACAACTATCAAAGATTTTTTCTGTTTTAGGTTCGCAGTATGTAGGTAGTGGATGAGGTGCAGTGCCCAAGAAGCCATGTTAACCAATCAGGAGAAGGCACAGTGTGTCCTGTGGTACCATGAGACACAATCACCAACTACAGTGCAGAGACACTTCCAGACAACATTTGGAAGGAATCCACCTGATGTCAAGAGCATTATAGCCTGGTATGAGAAGTTCAAGAACACAGGATTGGTTGCTGACCTTCCGAGGTCTAGTCGACCAAGAACCTCAGCAGACAGGGTGGAAGCCGTAAGGCAGTCTTTTCAGCGAAGTGCGTAGGGCCTCACGTGAATTACAGATGCCGAAAAGCTCTCTCCATGACATTTTACACAAACGTTTATTGTTTAGTGCATACAAAGTGCAAATCTTTCAGGCCTTGTTGCCCAATGACAGTACACGTCGATATGACTTCGCGGTCGAAATGTTATCATGTATTGAGGACAGTGATGGTTATCTCAGACGAATTGCCTTTTCCGACAAAGTGACCTTTTTTTTGTCAGTGGAGTAGTGAATCGCCATAACGTGCACATTTGGGGTTCACAACCCCCTGGCGAGGTCATGGAGTGCACCAGATGCAGTCCAAATGTGAATGTTTTGTGCGCGCTATTGCACGATCGAATTATCGGGCCATTCTTCTTCGCTGAGGCTACCATTACATCTGCAGTGTATCTGGACATGTTGCAACTGTATGCTGTTCCTCAGCTGCTTCAGTATCACTCCGATGTCTTGTTTCAGCAAGATGGTGCACCGCCTCATTGGGGTTCGGATGTCCGTGCCTATCTCAATATGACCTTTCCTGGGCAATGGACTGGTCGTGATGGGCCAACGGTTTGGCCTCCACGCTCTCCTCACATAACCCCATTAGACTTCTTTTTATGGGGTTATGTCAAGGACTAGGTCTACTGAACACTTGTACCAGATCTTCAAAAACCCTGCGGAAACAGATAACCACAGTCGTTGAATCGATCCCTCCAGTGATGTTGGCTAATGTGTGGACGGAAATTGAATATCGCCTAGATGTGCTATGTGCTACCAAGGGTGCTCATGTGAAAGTTGACTGATGTGTGAAAAAAACTTTGATAGTTTGTATCTTACTTCTAGCCTGAGTTATCAATTTATGTAATCAGGGAAAGACTTTTCGGACACCCTGTATCAGCTAAGTGAGTAGACAGTTTACTTAGTAAACTATTCACAATGTGGACAGTGTCAAGTAAGAGGATCATTTAATTACCTGATTGTTCAGATTAATGTGATATACGTGTGGCTCTACACTGTGCTTCACATGGTGGTGATTACAATTTCCAACTGGATCTTTTAGGTGATTCATTCACCATTAGTTCCCGGCCAACCACCTTTCCAGTCAGCGATATGAAATGCTATTCACAGCTTTTCATATACTATGGTGAACCATTAACCCACTGAAACATTATTTGTAAGAAAAATAACTTTTCAATAGACTGTTTATGTAGTCATGAAAAACAGTTGCTGCAGCAATCAGCCCTTCACATTATGGAATAGTCTTTACAATTATAAGGTAGGATGCTTGTAGTAGTTCCATTTTGAAATTTTTGGTTAACACTGACTGCCTTTCACTCAGAGATTGATGTCTAGCCACCAGGTTAGGCCAGGCCTACAGCATTACACACGAGGCTTTCCTGTAGCCACTGACAGCCACACAGCAATGAACGTATTAGGCATTGTTTACTTCAAGAAATCTCAAAGGCTCAGTGTTAAAGAGAGAATGGCAGTTGGTCAGTCAACAAATGGGAACAAATGCAGTCTTACAGAACAGCAGGAAACCAACTGTGTAAGATTTTCCCCAGGTCAAAGCTAAGGCAGTGCCTTGTTTAATCACCATAATATGTGATGCCAAACTAGGTCATGAGATGAACTACAGGTTAAGTAGTCTATTTCTAGGTCCTTAAATATGAACAGAAAAATACAGGAAGGATGTACTAGGCCTTCATATTTTTATGTTCAAGAATCCTCTGCAAGTATCTAGAAACTTTGCTGATGCCATGAGCATAGATATGCATGTCATTCTGAACAGGAGAGGCCTCATCCAAGGACTGGACAAAAATATGGAAACACTGTGAAAAATGCATGCTTCAACATAAATGCAGCTGCTAACCAATCCAACACGTTGTGCTGTTTTATTTGCATGTCCTCAACACATTGCAAGTGTCCGTGGTCAGAACAGTCATGTGTGTTGTTGTGAGTGCATTGTCTGTGCTGAGTGAATTCTAACCTGGGAAACACTTATGGGGGGGGGGGGGGGGCTTCTATAATCAAGAGAAGCTATGTGTTTGGGATTTCAAGAGGCACCATATTCAAGATTTATACTGCACAGAGAGGAAACAGAAAAATATCATCTGCTAGGTAACAAAATGGATGAAACTGAGTGATTGTACCCACTGAAAAGGATAGTGACAAAAATTATGAGATTGACACTGCAAAAGTCACTGCAGAACTGAATGTTGCACTTGTTAACCCCGTCAGAATGGAGACATGAAGGGATCTCCACAAGCAGGGAGTTGCAGGATGAGCTAGAATTCCATCAGTGATGCACATGTCTGTAAAAAAAAACTCATGTCAAAGCCATAAAACCTAGACTATGGAGCAAATGAAGAAAGTCATTTCGTCAGATGAACCTTGTTTCACAGTTTAAAATTCCTGGTCAAGTTTTTGTTCCCAATGATAGTGACATGCCTCAAGATGAAACAGCCCACATTCACACAGCTCGAATCCACCAGGGCTGGTTTTGTGAGCACCAAGGATGAAATGTCTTGTCTCCTTTGGCCACGACAATCACCAGATTGTGACATTACTGAGCATTTGTAGTCTATTTTGGAGAGAAAGGAGCATGGTCGCTATCCACCTGAATCATCATTACCTGAACTTGTCACTATTTTGCAGTAAGAATGGTATACAATTCTGTCAAAATAGGACCTGTATTTATCCATTTCAAGTTAACTATAAGCTGTTTTGAATGCCAGTTTTTTCTTAGGCCTACATCATATTAGTGATGGTGAGCATCATCCTGTGGGTATGAAAAACGGACCTACATCAAATTAAGGTATCTGATAGTTACAGGACCAAAGTTCCAGCTTATTAGAGTACTTGAGTTTATGTATCTAGCTGTAAGAGATACTAGCCCATACTTTTCTGATCTGAAGTAGTTACACAGCAAATGAGTTACAGACAATCACTGTCCAGTGATGGTCAACAGCAGTGACGGGGCACTGGAGTAAGCTGACTGGGCTTTAACTGTCTCCAAAATACCTATCGTAGAGAGCATGTGCAATGACACCTAATAGTTTTTCAGTACTGTAGCTGAAATTAACCACCACTTGGCACTTTTATTTCAGATTGTTTTACTGGATACCTATCAGCTCATTGGAAGATTTTACTGAGTATACATGGTGATCAAAAACAGCCTGAAAACCTTTTGAACATGTTTCAGGGTAGTCTGCACTACGAAACAATTGATAAGAAAAAAATGTTACACTGTGCCATCTCCAAGTTAATTAGCATTGAAGTTATCCAACCAGGCCACTGCACCTGCAAATTCAACCCAAGATCAATACAAAAATTGAACATGTGACAATAGGAAGGATTGAATCTGAGCCAACGGCTCAGCAGACTTGTGTGCTATCATCTACGCAATAAGGGCAACAGACAATCTTATATGGTGAGCTGCTTGAATTTTCATGCACTACGGCCCGATTGATCAACTTCAATGTTAATTAACTTGGAAACAGCATGATTTATCTAATTTCTTCTTAAAATTACTTCTCAGCAAAACCTACCCTGCAACACCCATACAAGCTTATCAGACCATTTCCGACCACCTTGTACATGTGTTGCACATTTTTAACTGTCAATCAAGATAAATTTATATACTGTGTATAAAATATCTGAAGTATCACTCCCTCCTCTGGTGATGGCAGAAATGACGCTAACCACTATTTGGTGCTGAAAAATAAGGTATGTCACCTTTAAATTGTTAATTGGATCATATCTAAGGATGAGATTCTGTACCCATTCTGTAAAAATCCACCACAATTTTAAATCTGTGTGCTATTTAATTTCCACTTACCTGAATATTTTCTCAACAACATTATATTTGGTTTAGTGACCTGGCCAAGTTCAAAAATTAAATTCATCACTGCTGCTTATTTGACAATTCTGAGAAGATTAAGCTCTTTCAGTAGTTTCATCACACTTGTCACCAAAATCCAATACATCATGAACATCAACAACCACTGAATTCCCAGTAAGGTAAATCACTATCAATTCTAGGTCACCCACCATCAAAAATCCAAACAGCAGGATATACGGAGACGGCTTTGATCACAATCTGGTATCTGTAAGGCAACATTTAACTCATTTATATCAATCTGTCTTCAAATTAACACACAAAAATGAAATTTACACTTATTGTTTTCAAGGAACATCATGCTTTGCCCTATGTATAAAGTAATAGATAAGTATAATGCATAAGCAACTTTTATCGGAATTCCCACTGCAAATGAAAATTATTTCATTTTAAAATTAAGCATAAAACTCAAACATATTGGCAGGATACTGCAAAAAGGTGGGAATTTAAGGAGATGGGACCTGGACAAACTGAAAGAACCATAGGTTGTTCAGAGTTTCAGGAAGAGCATAAGGGAACAATTGACAGGAATGGGGGAAAGAAATACAGTAGAAGAAGAATGGGTAGCTTTGAGGAATGAAATAGTGAAGGCGGCAGAGGATCAAGTAGGTAAAAAGACGAGGTCTAGTAGAAATCCTTGGGTAACAGAAGAGATACTGAATTTAATTGATGAAAGGAGAAAATACAAAAATGCAGTAAGTGACGCAGGCAAAAAGGAGTACAAACGTCTCAAAAATGAGATCAACAGGAAGTGCAAAATGGCTAAGCAGGGATGGCTAGAGGACAAATGTAAGGATGTAGAGGCTTATCTCATGAGGGGTAAGATAGATACTGCCTACAGGAAAATTAAAGAGACCTTTGGAGGAAAGAGAACCACTTGCATGAATATCAAGAGCTCAGATGGAAACCAAGTTCCAAGCACAGAAGGGAAAGCAGAAAGGTCGAAGGAGTATATAGAGGGTCTATACAGGGGCGATGTTGTTGAGGACAATATTATGGAAATGGAAGAGGAAGTAGATGAAGATGAAATGGGAGATATGATACTGCGTGAAGAGTTTGACAAAGCACTGAAAGACCCGAGTCGAAACAAGGCCCCGGGAGTAGACAACATTCCATTAGAACTACTGACAGCCTTGGGAGAGCCAGTCCTGACA
Organism: Schistocerca nitens; assembly: GCF_023898315.1. Lineage (NCBI taxonomy): Eukaryota > Metazoa > Arthropoda > Insecta > Orthoptera > Acrididae > Schistocerca > Schistocerca nitens. The sequence goes on along the minus strand of NC_064616.1, from coordinate 800,613,009 downwards.
AAAGTCTACCATCTGGTGAGCAAGATCTATGAGACAGGCGAAATACCCTCAGACTTCAAGAAAAATATAATAATTCCAATCCCAAAGAAAGCAGGTGTTGACAGATGTGAAAATTACCCAACTATCAGTTTAATAAGTCACAGCTGCAAAATACTAATGCGAATTCTTTAAAGACGAATGGAAAAAATGGTAGAAGCCGACCTCGGGGAAGGTCAGTTTGGATTCCATAGAAATGTTGGAACATCTTAGAAGAAACCAGAATGAGATTTTCACTCTGCAGCGGAGTGTGCGCTGATATGAAACTTCCTGGCAGATTAAAACTGTGTGCCCGACCGAGACTCGAACTCGGGACTTTGCCTTTCGCGGGCAAGTGCTCTACCACTGAGCTACCGAAGCACGACTCACGACCGGTACTCACAGCTTCACTTCTGCCAGTACCTCGTCTCCTACCTTCCAAACTTTACAGAAGCTCTCCTGCGAACCTTGCAGAACTAGCACTCCTGAAAGAAAGGATATTGCGGAGACATGGCTTAGCCACAGCCTGGGGGATGTTTCCAGAATGAGATTTTCACTCTGCAGCGGAGTGTGCGCTGATATGAAACTTCCTGGCAGATTAAAACTGTGTGCCCGACCGAGACCCGAGTTCGAGTCTCGGTCGGGCACACAGTTTTAATCTGCCAGGAAGTTTCATATCAGCGCACACTCCGCTGCAGAGTGAAAATCTCATTCTGGAAACATCCCCCAGGCTGTGGCTAAGCCATGTCTCCGCAATATCCTTTCTTTCAGGAGTGCTAGTTCTGCAAGGTTCGCAGGAGAGCTTCTGTAAAGTTTGGAAGGTAGGAGACGAGGTACTGGCAGAAGTGAAGCTGTGAGTACCGGTCGTGAGTCGTGCTTCGGTAGCTCAGTGGTAGAGCACTTGCCCGCGAAAGGCAAAGTCCCGAGTTCGAGTCTCGGTCGGGCACACAGTTTTAATCTGCCAGGAAGTTTCATATCAGCGCACACTCCGCTGCAGAGTGAAAATCTCATTCTGGAAACATCCCCCAGGCTGTGGCTAAGCCATGTCTCCGCAATATCCTTTCTTTCAGGAGTGCTAGTTCTGCAAGGTTCGCAGGAGAGCTTCTGTAAAGTTTGGAAGGTAGGAGACGAGGTACTGGCAGAAGTGAAGCTGTGAGTACCGGTCGTGAGTCGTGCTTCGGTAGCTCAGTGGTAGAGCACTTGCCCGCGAAAGGCAAAGTCCCGAGTTCGAGTCTCGGTCGGGCACACAGTTTTAATCTGCCAGGAAGTTTCATATCAGCGCACACTCCGCTGCAGAGTGAAAATCTCATTCTGGAAACATCCCCCAGGCTGTGGCTAAGCCATGTCTCCGCAATATCCTTTCTTTCAGGAGTGCTAGTTCTGCAAGGTTCGCAGGAGAGCTTCTGTAAAGTTTGGAAGGTAGGAGACGAGGTACTGGCAGAAGTGAAGCTGTGAGTACCGGTCGTGAGTCGTGCTTCGGTAGCTCAGTGGTAGAGCACTTGCCCGCGAAAGGCAAAGGTCCCGAGTTCGAGTCTCGGTCGGGCACACAGTTTTAATCTGCCAGGAAGTTTCATCTTAGAAGAAAGATTAAGGAAAGGCAAACCTACGTTTCTAGCATTTGTGGACTTAGAGAAAGCTTTTGACAATGTTGACTGGAATACTTTCTTTCAAATTCTAAAGGTGGCGGGGGGGGGGGGGGGGGGGGTAAAATACAGGGAGCGAAAGGCTATTTACAATTTGTACAGAAACCAGATGGCAGTTATAAGAGTAGAGGGGCACGAAAGGGAAGCAGTGGTTGGTAAGGGCGACAGACAGGGCTGTAGCCTCTCCCTGATGTTATTCAATCTGTATATTGAGCAAGCAGTAAAGGAAACAAAAGAAAAATTCGGAGTAGGTATTAAAATCCATGGAAAAGAAATAAAAACTCCGAGGTTCGCCGATGACATTGTAATTCTGTCAGAGACAGCAAAGGACTTGGAAGAGCAGTTGAACGGAATGGACAGGGTCTTGAAAGGAGGGTTAAGATGAAAATCAACAAAAGCAAAACAAGGATAATAGAACGTAGTCGAATTAAGTCGGGTGATGCTGAGGGAATTAGATTAGGAAATGAGACACTTAAGGGGCTCCGGAAAGGCTCAAAATCATGAAAAGTTCAATTTTTACTTTTTTGCGTTTTCTGAATCTGCAGACCATTACCTTTTAATAGATATATAATTTATTCAATTCCGAAGACTACAACTATTTTTAAATTTTTTTTGAAATGTGTTCTGCATGGGCGTGACCCACTGTGGCGCTGTTAAACTGCTGTCAAATGGTGTTATTATTAACGTCCGTGTTCATCAGGTACATTTTAGTGATGTGAGATAAAGTATGTGTTGTGGCTAACCTGTGATGTTTCAATATATATCGCTGGTGTGATTGTCGATTGTTTCATGTTTATTTAATCTGTCGTTATCTCGAAAATATTCGTAATTAATTCTGTTTCTTGAGTCTCTGTTTTGTTGAAGTATAATAATGAGTAAAAGTAAAGTTACTAGCAATCCTCTGAAGGCTTTTAAGAAAAGGAGAAATGTTGGAAAGCCAAAGGTATGTGTTATTACTGTAAACAATCAAGACGATAACCAAGTGAGTGAACCTAACCTCTCAAGTACACCTGTCCATAGCAGTCAAAGTGGGAAAGAAAATACTTCACAGAAGAAGCTTGGTTCAATGAGTGAAAACTATGAATGTTTTATGGGCGAATCGGATGTGAATGAAATATTTGATATGTCGGTTCTCAAAGGATTTTTTTCAAACTGTGTAAGATGTATTCATTGTAGTGAAGTTGGTCTGGAACTCTCCGTAATAAAGCACATAGGACTTGCTAGTGAAATACAACTGAAATGTGATAAGTGTTCATACATGACCACCTTTTGGAATAGTGTTGCAGTAACTGCAACTGAAGAAAATGGTAGCAAAATCTACGAACACAACATTAGATTTGTTTATTCCTTGCGTTCAGTTAGTAAGGGTGCTACTGCAGGTGCAATTTTCTGTGGCATCATGAATCTTCCAAATCCCCCAACCAAGTTTACGACCTATAATAAATTAATAGGGTCTAAAGTAGAAGATGTCTGTATAGAATCTATGAAGAACGCTGTGGAAGAGACAGTAATGGAAAATAATGGTAACAGAGATTTGACTGCAGCATTCGATGGTACCTGGCATAAACGGGGACACACCTCTTCATGGTGTAGTATCTGCCACCAGTATGTATACAGGGAAAGTTTTAGATGTAGCAGTAATATCAAAGTATTGTAGATGTCCACAAAAATATAAAGGTACACATGAAAATAATTGCAAAGCTAACTATAGTGGCAGTAGTGGAGGAATGGAAGTGGCTGGTGTTGCCAGTATATTCCAGCGTTCTGAGGTGTGTGATAAAGTGTGATATGTTAATTACCTTGGTGACGGTGATTCTAAAAGTTTCAAACATGTTCAAGGACTGAAGCCCTATGGTGATGATGTTGTAGTGCAGAAATTTGAGTGTATTGGACACGTACAGAAGCGAATGGGAACAAGACTTCGGCGACTGAAAGCTTCGTACAAAAAACAAAAACTCAGTGATGGTAAAGGGTTGGATGGGAAGGGAAGGTTAACTGACAGTGTAATTGACAAAATACAGAACTATTATGGAATGGCTACTAGGCAAAATACACAAAGTGTCGACGAAATGAAGAAGGTTGTTTGGGCTCTTTTTTTCCATACTTCTTCAACCGATGAAAATCCCCAACATAGCTTGTGTCCCAAAGAAGAAGACGGTGTAAATATAACAAAGGATTGCTAACTGGTGAAGTGTACACTCATAAGCATAGTCTGCCTCATGCAATAATGGAGGTGATAAAACCTATTTTCAGAGACTTAGCAGCACCTGAACTGTTGAAAAAGTGTATTCACGGAAAAACTCAAAACCCCAATGAAAGTGTAAATAGTGTTATATGGTCGAGAATCCCCAAGACTGTATTTGTAGGAATAGAAACACTTCACTTTGGTGTGTATGATGCTGTTGCGACTTTCAATGATGGCAACATTGTAAGGTGCAAGGTATTTAGAAATATGGGAATGAAGATAGGTTCTAACATGGTACGAGCGATGCTTGCTTTAGACAAGGAACGCCTTCGGGCTGCAGACAGGGCTGTAAAGAGTCTAGAAATACAAGCAAGAGTAAACAGGAGGAGGAACAAGAGGAAGCTGGAGGAGGAGTTTGCAGAGGATGAAGATAATCCATCCTATGGACCTGGAATGCACTAAAAAGTTAATCCAATCTTTGTCGCTCGATTCCCAAAACTTTTATTTTCTCATACTAATTACATGTTTTCTAAGGATCTTCCAAACACACACTCCTGGAAATTGAAATAAGAACACCGTGAATTCATTGTCCCAGGAAGGGGAAACTTTATTGACACATTCCTGGGGACAGATACATCACATGATCACACTGACAGAACCACAAGCACATAGACACAGGCAACAGAGCATGCACAATGTCGGCACTAGTACAGTGTATATCCACCTTTCGCAGCAATGCAGGCTGCTATTCTCCCATGGAGACGATCGTAGAGATGCTGGATGTAGTCCTGTGGAATGGCTTGCCATGCCATTTCCACCTGGCGCCTCAGTTGGACCAGCGTTCGTGCTGGACGTGCAGACCGCGTGAGACGACGCTTCATCCAGTCCCAAACATGCTCAATGGGGGACAGATCCGGAGATCTTGCTGGCCAGGGTAGTTGACTTACACCTTCTAGAGCACGTTGGGTGGCACGGGATACATGCGGACGTGCATTGTCCTGCTGGAACAGCAAGTTCCCTTGCCGGTCTAGGAATGGTAGAACGATGGGTTCGATGACGGTTTGGATGTACCGTGCACTATTCAGTGTCCCCTCGACGATCACCAGTGGTGTACGGCCAGTGTAGGAGATCGCTCCCCACACCATGATGCCGGGTGTTGGCCCTGTGTGCCTCGGTCGTATGCAGTCCTGATTGTGGCGCTCACCTGCACGGCGCCAAACACGCATACGACCATCATTGGCACCAAGGCAGAAGCGACTCTCATCGCTGAAGACGACACGTCTCCATTCGTCCCTCCATTCACGCCTGTCGCGACACCACTGGAGGCGGGCTGCACGATGTTGGGGCGTGAGTGGAAGATGGCCTAACGGTGTGCGGGACCGTAGCCCAGCTTCATGGAGACGGTTGCGAATGGTCCTCGCCGATACCCCAGGAGCAACAGTGTCCCTAATTTGCTGGGAAGTGGCGGTGCGGTCCCCTACGGCACTGCGTAGGATCCTACGGTCTTGGCGTGCATCCGTGCGTCGCTGCGGTCCGGTCCCAGGTCGACGGGCACGTGCACCTTCCGCCGACCACTGGCGACAACATCGATGTACTGTGGAGACCTCACGCCCCACGTGTTGAGCAATTCGGCGGTACGTCCACCCGGCCTCCCGCATGCCCACTATACGCCCTCGCTCAAAGTCCGTCAGCTGCACATACAGTTCACGTCCACGCTGTCGCGGCGTGCTACCAGTGTTAAAGACTGCGATGGAGCTCCGTATGCCACGGCAAACTGGCTGACACTGACGGCGGCGGTGCACAAATGCTGCGCAGCTAGCACCATTCGACGGCCAACACCGCGGTTCCTGGTGTGTCCGCTGTGCCGTGCGTGTGATCATTGCTTGTACAGCCCTCTCGCAGTGTCCGGAGCAAGTATGGTGGGTCTGACACACCGGTGTCAATGTGTTCTTTTTTCCATTTCCAGGAGTGTATTTGTTTCAAACTTTCAGTAAATGTTACACAGTACCTTCTGCATAATTTAACACAGCCTTTTTCCAAAAAAAAAACTGTATATTTTTGAATATATAATTAAAAAATTGCAAAATAATGTTGTGAATTTTCATTACAATTGAAAAAAATCATCTTTAATAACTGAACTAAAATTTTGTAAAATCCCTGTATTAAGTTGTAGCCCATATTCCAATAAATAATCTGTAAAAAGTTCAACTTCCTACCTCAAATACTTTGTGAGGAAAGATGTAATTTATAAGCGTTATTTTAACATTGCAAGTATAGGGCGTTCCGGAACCCCTTAAAGTAGTAAAGGGGTTTTGTTATTTGGGGAGCAAAATAACTGATGATGGTCGAAGTAGAGAGGATATAAAATGTAGACTGGCAATGGCAAGGAAAGCGTTTCTGAAGAACAGAAATATGTTAACATCGAGTATTGATTTAAGTGTCGGGAAGTCGTTTCTGAAAGTATTTGTATGGAGTGTAGCCATGTATGGAAGTGAAACATGGACGATAAATAGTTTAGGCAAGAAGAGAATAGAAGCTTTCGAAATGTGGTGCTACAGAAGAATGCTGAAGATTAGATGGGTAGATCACATAACTAATGAGGAGGTATTGAATAGAATTGGGGAGAAGAGGAGTTTGTGGCACAACTTGACTAGAAGAAGGGATTGGTTGGTAGGACACGTTCTGAGGCATCAAGGGATCACCAATTTAGTACTGGAGGGCAGTGTGGAGGATAAAAATCGTAGAGGGAGACCAAGAGATGAATACACTAAGCAGATAAAGAAGGATGTAGGCTGCAGTAGGTACTGGGAGATGATGAAGCTTGCACAGGATAGAGTAGCATGGAGAGCTGCATCAAACCAGTCTCAGGACTGAAGACAACAACAACAACAACAACAACAACAACAACATTGGCAGGATCTTCTCCATTATTGGTTTCCTCCTCCTCCTCATAAGTTGCTGCCTAGCGACAATAATAGTTAAAAGTTGCACATGCAATTAAGTAAAGAAGGGTTGAAATTTGATTGATGTTAAATATACAAACACCTTTTGCTTAACACAATGCTGGGCTGGTAATTTTTTTTAAGTATTTAACAATGAAACCAACTTTCAGAAACAAGTTATATAGCAGTACGAAAATTTAATTCTTATGAAGCTGGGAGTCCAACTGAATGGTTTTGGTCAGTTATATAACAAATTACTTTATATGAGCACTGATGCTGATCTACGTATTGAAAACTTGATTGTGAGAAAAATTCAAGGTGCTTAATCAACGTTATCTTAATGTCCTAACCGCACTCAAATGACCAGCATCAACTCAGTTTTACAATAATCAAAACTTTTGAGGAGAAGTAATTAACTTTATATATAATGTCCAACCACTGGAACTTATTTTACACGTCTTAATCAAGAGGAATAACTGAGTTTCCAGTGTCACACGGAATGCACTCTTTTACAAATTTAACATACTTTCCCAATGAGTAAAATGGCAATGTGGATATACAGTCGTTATATAAATATCAAAAATACTTCTATGGTATAAGAGGTGCCGCTGAACATGGCTTCATTGTGTGTCTGAATTTAATTTCTTATATATCCGAGCCACTCCTTTCTGTGCCAAGCTAAGGCTGAGTGATTTATTGTGCAAGTGATTTCTCCTAGTATTATATTTATGAGCATTACTATTGTTTTTGAACTTCAATTGTTAACAGCAAACATACTATACCCAACTTTTTAAATTGTTGAATGCACACCTATCCAGACTGGTTAACATACATCCTTACAAAACACTCCTGTGCAACAATACTTACTTCCTCAATTAAGAGTTACCCAGAATATGTCTTAAGACACTAGTGAGTTAAAATATGAAAATTAGACTGCTGTTACCCATAATGCAAAAGTTGCAAACAGAGAAAAACAATTTATACCACAAGTTGCACTTAGGAAATATTTACATCGGGAGGGCTGAAGAGAGACTTTGAATTGCATAGTGGACAACAAACATTCTGGAAACTACAGGAAGGGAAAGTCTGTGCTCTCCAGGCACAGTTTGAGGAAGCAAGGAACAATCTGATCAGGTTAACACCATACAGGGGAGGTGGTGCTCAGCAACTGGCATTGGTAGAAAGGCAGGGGGAAAGTTTTATGACAAATACTAAGAACAGCTGTCAAACAATGGAAAATCCATGATGGAATGTGGCAATTTAATGAAAAGGATAGATGCTACTCACCATATAGCAAGAGTGTCACACAATTAGCTTTCAGCCAAGAAGGCCTTTGTCAAAATTAGACAACATATCCACACGCATGCACTCATGGAAACAACTCCAGTTCTCTGTCCATTTAAAATCTTCTGCAGCAAGCACTCAGAAACTGACACACCCAAGTGCCGTTTACAAGATGCCATGAAGAGGAAGAAATGACTGGGACAAGCAACATTGCATATTGTTCAAAACATGCAACTTTAAGTTGAGCTTCAGTCTTTGAACTACACAATAGTTTCTGTCACTAGGTACAGGTGTACACGTACCCAGAAACCCCACATGTTCTCATTCTAAGAAAGGACAAGACATGACCTTAGTACAGTTAATGAAGAGAACATTTTGAAATGCTGTTGAGTGAGCTTACAAGATCCATAACCAGTCATTCCCATTGGGGTACTTTACAAAGCAGTGTCGTTACTAAGAGCCCATTTCCCTGCTATAATTCTCAAAAATATTATTTATCAAAGGCACATTAATGAATTACTAGTGTCAATACAACCTATGTGGATCACACTGTTCTGAAATGGCCCAAGTAGAGAATTGGTCATATTGGAATTTACGGAAGTGGTACTTAATGCTCTTAAAGATGAGTGTCAGACATTTTCTTAGATCTGTATATGTTTTTGGTACTTTGTCCATAAGATTCTACTTATTACATTAGAATCATTAGGATTGAAAGATTTAACTAACAATTGTTTCAAATCATTCCCTTCAAATAGGGTACAGATAACATGAACTTCAACCTTACATAAGGCCAAGCTTTTCATTTAACACTTTCCAAACTAAAATGTTAATTTAAGAGTTCCTCAGTATAGCAAATTGAGATCAATATTGTTCCTGATAAACATCAATGATTTTTCCAACCATTTTTGTCATGGGGAAGAAGTTACCTTTGGTGATGGCAAACGTCACATTCACTGAAAAAGTTACAGAAATTCTCATGGAGAATGAAAATTAACCCTCAAAAAGTTAACAGTTTTCACTTTGCAATAAAGTTATATTGCATACAAAGAAAACAAATGCCACAAATTTCAGTTTGAAGAGGGATAACAAATTTATGTAGACAGTACATCTACATACTGCACAAAAAACAAAATTTTTAGGAATGAATGCCGATTCTCAGGGTAGTTGTTTGAATGCTCAAAGCCAGATGCCAAAAGAATGCAATACATAAATGATCATCATACAGCCAAGTAGCAGAAATTGTTCTCTTTGTTGATTTTAATCAAGCATAGTGCATGAACTTCAATGTCTGAAAATGTAAACATTTTCTTGAAAATGCAAATGCACCGACACTGAACTAGTAATGAAAGTGCCGGGTGGTAGAATGCAAGGTTTCAGGCTTGCCAAGAACTTGCAAGTGACCGGGTAAGGCACTTTTTCCTTCACCCGGATCTCCTGGACAGCTTGCTCATCAAGATACACAGGACAATCTCGAGAGAAGCAGACAATTGCCCCTGTGAGCAACCTTAAAACATGTTACATATTTGGCCAGGTGTTGACGGGACATTCGAGTGTGGTTGTAATGATGACACTGGTAGCAGCACATCAGGTTCAGAATGTACAGCCTGACTGATGATTTCATAACCAGCTTTGATCTTTGACAGAAGCAACACTATCAAAAGTGAGAAAGAGGGTATGTGTGGGCACTAAGGATGCATCTACCTTTTTCATCACATGATGGACTGCAATGACACCCTTATCAGAGGGGTACGTTTGGATTTCTGCCTCTGTGAGACCATTTAGCACCCTAGTGTAAATAATACGACAGGAAGAATTCAGCATTTGATGGGCCTCGACACGATCAGGATAGCCAAGGAGGAGTGAACCTGCAAGCAGTTGTTGTGCTTGAGGATCAGAAGTAGTCTCCACAACCAAAGTGCCATTGTGTGGATGACAGCAGGATTTCACAACGTCGGCAATTGCATCAGTGCGTCTTCTGAAAAATAAATGGATTTACCGTAGCAAAGAACTGACTGTCTTCGGTATGTGAAACCATGATTAACTGTGGTACAACTGGGTGGGTCTTTGAATCATTAGCCCCATTTCGTTTATGTTCAGTACACACTGACTGGGAAGAAGAAGACTGACTGACTCATTGCGAGAAAATCCCCGTGTTTGCCAGCATCTCCAAAGGCACACTCCTTCCATCTGTCCTCTCCCCCTTCTCAGAAGATGGCACACCTACCTTGGGTGACTTCACACCTCAGGTAATACCTCCCAAAAACATGACAGAGGGACCTATCGGACATTTGGGAAGGTAGCAGCTGAGGCAATAACCCTTCCCTGGGCCTGGCCTGTATCAGGGGTACATGTGAACCCTACCTATCAACCTGGGGTTGGGAATTGCTTATTACCCAGCCACCTGTTATGCATCAGACATGAGGGCTGGCCTCCAGGAGTGCACAGCGAGGAAGAGGAAAAAGAGGAATCTCAAATGCCGAAGCAGAGAAGGATAAGATAAGGGGAATGAAGAAAGAAAAAAAGGAATGAAAAACAGTGGAGACTGTTCTGATCTTGGCTACTGAAAATGCAGAACAGCTTTCCAAAAATATCCCAGACATGTTCCCCAAGGGAGGGGAAAAGAGTACCAAGAGGACAGACATGCAGCACAGAAGGGAGAAGACGCTGCAAAGGCTGGAACCCCATAGTAGCCAAGCACAAACCCGCCAAAGAGCGGTGAGCCCCCTGGGGTGTATCCATATTTGGCACAGGTAACAGCAGTGACATGTCATGGAATGGCAGCAGTGATGCCTTGGTAGGTTGCTGGAGGGAGTTGGCACCACTCTGCACATGCAAGTCATGTAATTCCCTGAATTACAGGCAGGGGAGGGGGGGGGGGGGGCAGCGGTAGTGAGCTCTGACGTTGCATTCAATCACATCCCAGATGTGTTCGATGGGGTTCAGATCTGGCAAGTTGTGGGGCCAGCACATCACATGGAACTCACCACTGTATTTCTTAAACCATTCCATCACACTTCTGGCATTGCGACGTGGCCCATTATCTTACTGAAAAATGCCACTGCCAACAGGAAACATGATAGTCACGAAGGGCGTATGCGGTCTGTAACCAGTGTGCGATACTTCTTGGCCGTCATGGTGCCTTGCACAAGCACCACTGGACCCATGGATTCCCATGTGGATGTTCCCCCTGAGCATAATGGAGCCACCACCAGCTTGTCTCCATCTTGCGGTACAGGTGTTAAGGAGCTGTTCCCCTGGAAGACTATGGATTCGAGCTCTCCCATCGACATGATGAAGGTATCACGATTCATCAGATCCTGTGCCCCAATGTCCAGTGCCAATGGTCGCACACCCATTTCAGTTGTAATTGCCAATGCTGTGGTAATAACATTGGCACATGCTTGGGTCATCAACTGTGGAGGCCCATCGTTAGGAGTTTTCGGTGCACTGTGTGTTGAGACACACTTTTACTCTGCTCAGCATTGCAGTCTGATGTTAGTTCCATAACAGTTCGCCACCTGTCCTGTTTTACCAGTGTGTCCAGCCTACAACATCTGACAGGAGGGGTGGCTACCCAACCCTGCAACATCTGGACATGGTTTCACAACATGTTGAATACAGACACCACGGCACTCCTAGAAGACCCGTCAAGTCCTGCAGTTTCTGAAATGCTCATACCGAGCCTCCGGACCATGACAATCTGCCCTCTGCCAAACTTAGACCATGTGTTTCCTAATTCTGCACATGACCACCACACTCACTAACTACCTACACGCACTGTGCTTGTGTTCAACTACCTGTCGTACCTCACCAGGTGATGCTGCTATTGCCTCGATGGGTTTGTACCTATTGCAGGCCAGTAGTCATAATGTTATGGCTGATCAGTGTATGAGGTATTTTCTTTTTAACCATTGTCCTGTTTTTGCATTTCTATTTTTTAGAAATGCCTTTTTTACATAAAAAGTCTGGTCCCTCTAACCTAATGACAATGAGAATCTTCCAATAATGGGAGGAGAGGAAGTGGGCCACATATGTGTAAATGGTATGTACAGAAGATGAGAAATTATAATGAAATACATCAACTGTAGTGTTTGGGAGTTTGTACCTAAACATTGTGTAAGTGAAACTAAGTAATGTATTTTTGTGATTAAATTAAGTTTTACTTGTTCAGATATCATAAAATACAATTTTGATGAAAAATGAGTAGTGCTCTCTTGTTACATAAGAAAGTTATTTAATGTTTCTCTTAATCCTGTCATCAACTGCACACGTACCAAAAATTTACTCAAGGGCATGATGAAGGTATTAGACGGGAAGTAAGTGCACAAAATGTAACCTGTAACATTTTGAACTGGAACATGTTACTTTAATTGTTTCACTAAAAAGAAATTTGTGCTGAATCATTTCATTAAGAGGATGCAAAGCTGTGATAATGTGTGAAGTGAACTAACAATTGAAAAATAATTTTGCAAACATTCCATAGTGAAATATTGAATGTGAATAAAATAAAATTTTTCTTTGTTACACAAGGAAATAAGCTATTTTCCTTTTTCCACCTCTCACATCAATTGTCACTGGTTTTGGTTTAAAACATCTAGCTGTTACAACACAATCAGTCTCTGTAGCTCTGTGTTTGATACATTTTTGGTTCCTCCCCATCTCCATGGTCACTGTGATCTTATAGCCAAAACAGGTGAAAAAGCAACTATTGTCACTTCAGGACCCACTCTATATCGGGAGGGTCTTCAATTGCAGTTGGCAGCACTTGCAAAAATGACTGCACATCGAAGTACCTAGCAACTACCCTCTGGAGAAAGCAAATGATCTTGATGCCCCTACTACAAAAGCTCCTAAGACTAAAAATTAAAAACCACCAGTAAATGTAATATGTCTCATGACTGTTTTTAAGTGAGTATATCTAGCAAGCATGGTTATCCAGTAATTTGGGAGGGATCTGTCCTATTTTGCGCACACTCCACTGTACTAGGTTTATCAAAAAATAAACCACTTTTACCTAACACTGTTTCATTTTTGCATAATAAAAATAAATATTTTGCTAACTCTTAACTGTAAAGCGTTAAGCACATAACAGAAACATGGAGAAAGGGGGATATTCCAGGAATATATATATATATATATATATTTATTCATATATATATATATATATATATATATATATATATGTGTGTGTGTGTGTGTGTCTGCTTGTGTCTGTGTATGTGTATGTGTATGTGTATGTGTGGTTGGATATGGGTGTGTGTGCGCGCGAGTGTATACCTGTCCTTTTTTCCCCCCTAAGGTAAGTCTTTCCGCTCCCGGGATTGGAATGACTCCTTACCCTCTCCCTTAAAACCCACATCCTTTCGTCTTTCCCTCTCCTTCCCTCTTTCCTGATGAAGCAACCGTTGGTTGCGAAGGCTAGAATTTTGTGTGTATGATTGTGTTTGTGTGTCTATCGACCTGCCAGCGCTTTCGTACGGTAAGTCACATCATCTTTGTTTTTAGAGATAGGAATATATATATATATATATATATTCCTATCACACTTTAGTTGTGCCTTCACATTACACATTTTTTTGTTTTTAAATATTTAAACACCTGTAATGTGTTTTTCTGAACTCTGCATGTATCCTTGCTTAATTTGTTTCATCTTTCTCTTATGGCAATGGGCACCTGAAACTTGCTAATGATAGCTGAATAATCTTATTGTACTAACAAACACACATTCTAACTCTTTCATTTAGTGAACACAACATACACTTTGCCTGCACAAACGAAATCTTAACACTCTTCACCTTTGGCAGACAAATGTAAACATGAGAACAAAAGATCCGATTTTAACCTCCTTGCTGAGAACTTACTCAAGGAGGGGTGGCAGTGAGAAAGTACCGTCGTCTCATTAGAGAATACGCTTCGAAGTTTTCGAAGTTTTTATTCATACAAAAATTAAAGCTCTCATGGCCAGCATTCTCATTAATTAAAACTTCTGGGTAAGAGGTTGTGGTCGAGCAATAGAAATTCTTCCTCCTGATGTTTCATTGTCAACTGAGGGCAACATCATCTGAGGTGAGTCAACAACTGGCCACTGGGACTTTGAGGTCCCATTTATGTAGAGCACACAGAGTGCGGCACCACTCCTCACGTGCTTTTGACAATGAAACTCTTTCTGATTAACATCATTACTGTTGATCACGGATACAAAATCAACCACCATATGTTACATAATTTTAAGCATTCTTTTCTGCTAAAATTACTGTGGTATTTATAAATGACTGTGGCTTCTCTGAACATACTTGCATAATAATGCCATGTCCTAGCTAGCATGCTTGTCTCCCTAAATTTTATTTCATGATCACCATCTTCTAAAACATGTTCCACTACAGCCAAGGAACTGACTAGGAGACACCGACAAATCAGCTGGATGATTGACTGGTCTGGCCTTACATCAGAAACCGCCTTTCTGTGCTGGCACTGCGAACGGTTGAAGGCGAGGGGAAACTACAGCTCTAACTTTGCCTGAGGGCATGCAGCTCTACTGTATGGTTAAATGGTGGCCACCTCTTTGGTAAAATATTCCCAAGGTACGAGTGTCCCCATTCAGATCTCCAGGCAGGGACTACGCAGGACGACATCAGTATCAGGAGAAACGAAACTGGTGTTTGGGTAAGTTAAAGTTGGATACAGTGGAAATTACTGAAGGTCGATGGCAGGAGGAACACACCTTCTGATAGGGTGAATACAGGGTTATAAATACCAAATCAAATAGGGGTAATGCAGGAGTAGGTTTGAAAATGAATAAAAGAAGTAGGAATGTGGATAAGCTACTATGAACAGCATAGTGAACACATTATCGTAGCCAAGACAGACACAAAGCCCACACTTATCACAGTAGTACAAATTTATATGCCAACTAGCTCGACAGTTAAGATAATGAAGAAATGTATGATGAAATAAAAGAAATTATTCAGATAGTTACAGAAGACGAAAAATTTAATAGTCATGTGGGACTGGAATTTGATAGTTGGAAAAGGAAGAGAAGGAGAAATAGTAGGTGAATATGGACAGGGGGAAGGAATGAAAGAGAAAGCCACCTCATAGAATTTTGCACAGAGCATAATTTAATCATCACTAGCATTTGGTTTAAGAATCATGAAAGAAGGTTGCATACATGGAAGACATCTGGAGACACCAGAAGGTTTCAGACTGATTATATACTGGTAAGACAGATCCCAGAACCAGGTCTTAAATTAAGACATTTCCAGGGGCAGATGTCGACTGACCGCAGCTTATTTGTTATGAAGTGCAGATTAAAACTGAAGAAGCTGCAAAAAAGCAGGAATTTAAGGACATGGGACCTGGATAAACTGAAAGAACCAGAGGTAGTATAGTGTTTCAGGGAGCGACTGACAAGAACACAGGGGAAAGGAGTACAGTAGAAGAACAATAGGTAACAGAGATCAAATAGTGAAGGCAGCAGAGGGTCAAGTAGGTAAAAAGTCAAGGGCTAGTGGAAATCCTCGGGTAACACAAGTGATTGAATTTAATCGATGAAAGGAGAAAATATAAAAAATGCAATGAATGAAGCAGGAGAAGAGCAATACAAACGTCTAAAAAATGGGATTGACAGGAAGAGCAAAATGGCTAAGCAGGAATGGCTGGAGAACAAATTTAAGGATGTAGAAGCATATACTGCCTACAGGAAAATTGAAGAGACATTCGGAGATAAAATACCACCTGTAGGAATATGAAGAGCTCAGATAGAAAACCAGTCCTAAGCAGACAGGAAGAAGTAGTGTATAGAGGGTGTATACAAGGCAGATTTACTTGAGGCCAATATTACGGAAATGGAAGAGAATGAAGACGAGGAGAGAGATACGACACTGCATGAAGAATTTGACAGAGCACTGAAAGACTTAAGTTTAAACAAGGCCTCAGGAGTAGACAACATTTTGTTAGAGCAACTGAAAGCCTTGGGAGAGCCAGCTGTGACCAAAGTTTTCAATGTGGTGAGCAAGATGTACGAGACAGGAGAAATACTCTCAGACTTCAAGCAGAATATAACTATTCCAGTTCCAAAAAAAGCAGGTGCTGACAGGTGTGAAAAATCACCAAATTATCAGTTTAATAAGTCACAGTTGCAAAATACTAACACAAATCCCTTACAGAAATAGGATGGAAAAACTGGTAGAAGCCAACCTCTGGGAAGATCAGTTTGGATTCCAGAGAAACATAGAAATATGCGAGGCAATACTGACCCTACAACTCCTCATTAAAGATAGGTTAAGGAAAGGCAAATCTACATTTCTAGCATTTGTAAAGTTAGAGAAAAAATGGTTCAAATGGCTCGAAGCACTATGGGACTTCACATCTGAGGTCATCGGTCCCCTAAACTTACAACTACTTAAACCTAACTAACCTAAGGACATCACACACATCCATGCCCGAGGCAGGATTCGAACCTGCGACCGCAGCAGCATTTCGGATCGGGGCTGAGCGCCTAGAACAGCTCGGCCACAGCGGCTGGCTACTTAGAGAACGCGTTTTGACAATGTTGACTGGAATACTCTCGAATTCTACAGGTGGCAGGGGTAAAACACTGGGAACAAAAACTAGAGCGGCACGATAGGGGAGCAGTGGTTGACAAGGGAGTTAGACGAGGTTGTAGCCTATCACTGTTATTGGTATACTAAGCAAGCAGTAAAGCAAACAAAAATTTGGAGTAGGAATTTAGGTCCAAGGAGAAGCAGTAAGAACTCTGAGGTTTTCCAATGACATGTATTTTATTAAAGACAGCAGAGCACTCTGAAGATCAGTCGAACGGAATGGACAGCGTCTTGAAGAGAGTATACAGGGTGTTACAAAAAGGTACGGCCAAACTTTCAGGAAACATTCCTCACAAACAAAGAAAGAAAATATATTATGTGGACATGTGTCCGGAAATGCTTACTTTCCATGTTAGAGCTCATTTTATTACTTCTCTTCAAATCACATTAATCATGGAATGGAAACACACAGCAACAGAACGTACCAGCGTGACTTCAAACACTTCGTTACAGGAAATGTTCAAAATGTACTCAGTTAGCGAGGATACATGCATCCACCCTCCGTCGCATGGAATCCCTGATGCGCTGATGCAGCCCTGGAGAATGGCGTATTGTATCATAGCCGTCCACAATACGAGCACAAAGAGTCTCTACATTTGGTACCGGGGTTGAGTAGACAAGAGCTTTCAAATGCCCCCATAAATGAAAGTCAAGAGGGTTGAGGTCAGGAGAGCATGGAGGCCGTGGAATTGGTCCACCTCTACCAATCCATCGGTCACCGAATCTGTTGTTGAGAAGCGTACCAACACTTCGACTGAAATGTGCAGGAGCTCCATCGTGCATGAACCACATGTTGTGTCGTACTTGTAAAGGCACATGTTATAGCAGCACAGGTAGAGTATCCCGTATGAAATCATGATAACGTGCTCCATTGAGCGCAGGTGGAAGAACATCGGGCCCAATCAAGATATCACCAACAATGCTTGCCCAAACTTTCACAGAAAATCTGTGTTGATGACGTGATTGCACAATTGCATGCGGATTCTCGTCAGCCCACCCAATTGGCGGTGAATCGAGGACGTACAGTACATACTGACGAAACTAAAATGAGCTCTAACATGGAAATTAAGCATTTCCGGACACATTTCCACATAACATCTTTCCTTTATTTGTGTGTAAGGAATGTTTCCTGAAAGTTTGGCCGTACCTTTTTGTAACACCCTGTATAAGATGAACATTAACAAAAGCAAAACAAGGATAATGGAATGTTGTCTAGTTAAATTAGGTGATGCTGAGGGAATTAGATTAGGCAATGAGACACTTAAAAGTGTAAACGAGTTTTGCAATTTGGGAATCAAAATAACTGATGATGGTCAAACTAGGGAGGATAAAAAATGTAGACCAGCAATGGCAAGAAAAGCATTTCTGAAGAGAAATTTGTTAACATCGAGTACAAATTTAAGCGTCAGGAAGTCCTTTCTGAGAGTATTTGTATGCAGTGTAGCCATGTATGGAAGGGAAACATGGAAAATAAACAGTTTAGACAAGGAGAGAAATAGAAGGTTTTGAATTGTGGTCTACAGAAGAATGTTTAAGATTAAATGGTAGACTACTTAACTAATGAGGAGATACTGAACAGAACTGGGGAGAAGAGAAGTTTGTGGTACAACCTGACTAGAACAACTGATTGGTTGGTAAGACACGTTCCATGCCATCAAGGGATCACCAATTTAGTAGTGGAGGGAAGCATGGGATGTAAAAACTGCAGAGGGAGACCAAGATATGAATATAGTAAGCAGATTAAGGAGGATGTAGGTTGCAGTAGTTACTAGGAGATGAAGAGGCTTGCACAGGATGGAGTACCCTGGAGAACTGCATCAAACAAGTCTGGACTGAAGATGAGAACAACAAGCCAGACTACTTTGTCAACGAGTATCTGCAATGAACAGCTCAACATCTTTCATATACCGTAGTAACAAAATTGCACTCTAAAATGTACGAGAAAAGCAAATTAGGTATCTGAACAGGTTGATGCCACTGGTGCATTTGAGATTCCCAAACAGCCCACTTTGCTCAATGGTTGTCCGGCAAATACAACTATAATCAAAGCTTTTACTTTTACAAGTTTCATATTATCACTAAGCATATTTTAATAAAAATCAGCATAATTTGGTGGTCCACAGTAGAATAGCTTACAAAATTCAGTAAAAAATTAGAGCTGCCTTCCATATTGTAACTTTTAAGTATATGTTGGTAATGCCTGTTGCAAGTAGTCATTGAAAGCTGTGATAGTAGAACACCCAATATGTACAGCCAATGAAGTAATGAATATTTTGTTTTCCATGGCACGAAAAATATTAAGCATTTAATGTAACCGTAATCTTACACTATGTGCCAGAGAGCAATCAAACAATGCTCTAAGAAAAACATTAGTTTGCAGGGGTAAATACACATGCATATATAATGTAATTCAATACTGAGTTCCCATTTTCTGTCTTTGCCATTATCTTTGTGTTTGTTATCAATATACCAATATGTACTGCACGATTCTGGATGCAACTAAACAGAAAATGAAACTATCAGTTTCCACACTAACTGACTTCCAGCTAAGCTACAGACCTGTGTCATCAGGATCTAGAGTGAGTATTCACATTTGTTGATTTCATCAATTTGTGACCAAACTCAACTTTCCACCCAACCCAGACCTCTGGCTACTGTATGGATCAGTGTGCCACCACGAACTAGACATACGCCTTTGAGATGAAACAATTAATGTATTATAATATGTTAGCACAGATAGTGTGTAAGTGCCCTGTATCAGCAACAGAAATGCTGGTAAGCAGCAAAAGAAGAAAGTGAAGTCTACACAAGGTCAGGAATTTGTGTAATTTCCTTACCACAACCAAGAGCTGCATTTCAGAAAAATCAGTTATAATGTTGCAATACAAACAGTCATTTACACAATATATACTAAAGTCAATATGCAGCAAACACACAATATCATTGGCTGCCTCCAACTTCACACGGAAGCACTGCCAACATCTGCCCACATAATGAACAAGTGCAGAGTAAGATGGTCCTTTGTGAAGTTTAGCCAACAATTCAGACATTCCACTCTCCAACAAGGATTCCAGAATACAACAACTTTCACACCCCCATAATCTGCTTCAAAAGTACAAGGCAGTAATGCTTATCAGATTATAGCCCAAAACATGAAGATAATTTATCCTAATATCACAATATGTCATTAACAATAATGCTAATGCAGTAATTGATATTAGAGCACTCAGCATCTTTAACGAAAGTTTCTCTTACGAGTCAGGCGTCAGCAGAACAATCTTTAGGGTATAACTTCTAAGCACAGAATTTCCTTAGCTGCTTTGAAGTGATAGCCAGAAAGCTGCTTCAAGTACTTACCACTAGTGGGTATTTCTCACCTTTATCATATTGGGGCCATATACCAAACAGCCCAGCTTTTCCAGCAAATACAGTAATCCTGCAACTAACTTACATGTAGAAGCGTATGTACTCACACTGAGTACCCATAAGCTCTACTTCCACAAGTATTCATTGGATTGCAGTTTTGTGCATCTAATTAAACAATTTTTCCACACCCTGATAAAAACACGTCAGTAGTACCATTGGTGGGCTGGCATTATCTGCATGTACCCCATGTAGCTAGCATTATTTTACTATTGTATGAACCATACTGAGTTATTTATAAAATCATTCTATTAGTAGTGGCATTAATTCTGGACATTTTACTGAAATGTTCGTTTTAACATCTTAAAATTTACCTAATTTGTGGTACACTAAATTAATGAATAATGTTTCTATTTTTTGCTTACAATACTTATCCTAAGTAGTTATTTTTTATAGGAAACAGGCTCTCTTTGTTAGTTGGTTGGTTGGTCGGTCAATTTGGAGGAAGAGACCAAACAGTGAGGGCATCGGTCCCATCAGAGTAGGTAAAGATGGGGAAGGAAGTTGGCTGTGCCCTTCCAAACGAACCATCTAGCATCTCACGAAACCCTAAGTCTGGATAAGGATTTGAGCCACCATCCTCTTGAATGCGAGCCCAATGTGCTTATCACTGCACCACCTCACTCAATATATTTTTGAAACTTCTTGCCAGATTAAAACCATATGCTGGGCCAAGACTAACTCTGGCCTGCAGGAGAGCTTCTGGTACTGGCGGAATTGAAACTGAGGATGGGTCACGAGTCATGCTTGGGTAGCTCAGATGGCAGAGAACTGCCCATGAAAGGTGAAGGTCCTGAGTTCAAGTCTCAGTCCAGCACATGGTTTCACTCTGCCATGAAGTTTCATAGCAGCGCACACTCCACTGCAGAGTGAAAATTTCATTCAATATATTTTTATTAACAATGAATACACTTAACTGTAATTTACAAACTTTATTTTAATGTTTGTGCAGCTGAACTCTTCAAAAACTCTTATAAAGGTTGCACACTTGCACACAGCTGCCACGAATCAGTTTCGCTGTAATGATACAAGAAGGGATAGTGGCTGTCCTCACCATTAGCATGTACAGCACTTTGTGGAACATAAGGCAGAGACTCACAAAGTTAAACAGGCCAGTATGGGGAGAAACTGGGGAGTTCAAAGTAAGGTTTGCTCCCTAGCACAAAGCACAGCACTTTGTGCAAATACAGAGGAGTAGGAAGAAGAGTATTTGTGTGAGGAAATGTGGTCGAGAGTAGTGATGACTGAAAAAAGTTTACCCTTTGCGTTAAAGAGTGAAAAGTAGTGTATTGTACATCTCAGGGTTTGTTTTATTTTGTTTTGCTTGAGGGCACAAAAACAACTGGGGTCATATGCACCCCAATCAAAACTACAGAACACAAAGACAAAGAGACGTTAAAAAACAACTATATGACAGTGCCAACTGTCATAATAGGAGACAGCTAAAAACAGGCATGTGGAAAAACAGATAAAAAATACACCATACAGAAACAGAGGTCCAAAACTAAAAATTAAACGGCATCGCCATTGGCTTTAGTGGATAAAAAGTAAGATGCGGTCAACAGCCCGTGCATCATTTGCTAAAACGGGTGATAACTCAGAAGGCAAACCCAAACGGGAACTTAAAAGGTTGAAAAATGGGCATTCCATCAGGAAGTGTCAGGCAGTTAAAAATTGGATGCAATGTCAACAAATTGGTGGGGTAGCACCACTTAGCAAATTACGATGGCTAAAAAGCCAGTGCCCAATATGAAGCTGAATTAAAAAAATAACCTCTTCCCGGCAGGTGGGCCGACAGCAGGTCCTCCAAGTCACTGGGAGAGGCTTAATAAGCCAGAGCTTATTCCGGTGAAGGGAGGACCATTGGCAATGCCAAAGGGACACCACCTCCTGACAGACCGCAACACAGACATTGGAGGGAACATAGGTAATCGTGGGCTGAGGTACTAGGACAGCAGCTTTGGCAGCAGCGTCAGCAGGCTCATTTCCTGGCAGACCGACATGAGCAGGAGCCCACAGAAACAACACACTGTCTCTACCAATAGTGAGCAGTTGACAGTTTTCGTGAACCCCTGCACTAAGGAATGGGTGGTGTAAAGTGCACAGAGACTTTGAAGGGTGCTGAGTGAGTCTGAACAGAGGACACAATTGAAAAGGCTATGTCACCGGACACTTTGCCATGGCCTGATACAGGGTGAAAGAGCTCAGCTGTAAATACCAATGAGTGTGCCGGATGCCCATATCGAAAGTCACGGGTGCCAATGACAAAGGCACACCCGACCTCACAGTCAGTCCGAGAGCCCTCAGTGTATACAAAGGTACTATCGCGAAGTTCCATGTGAAGGTCGTGAAACAAGGCAGTAGGCCGAGGCTGGAGTAGTGTCCTTGGTAAGTGAATGAAGGCCAAGGTTAACATGGGCCGCTTCACGAAGCCAAGGCGGTGAAGGGTTCACACACACCAGGAAAGGTGCAGGTAGCGTGTAGTTAAGCTGCCATAGTAACTGGCGAAAGCAGACTCCAGGAGGTAACAGATAAGAAGGATGAGCCCCATACTGACACAATGGTCCATAGTGTTGTGACTGCATAAGAGGGATGAGCATGCAGACACAGACAAAGCACCCATAGTCAAGTTTCGAACTGACAAGGGACTGGTACAAACGGAGGAGGGTGGTTCGATCGGCACCCCAAGAAGTACCATTGATGACACTTAGGATATTGAAGAACTGCGTACAGCAGGCTGCCACGTAAGATACACGGAAGGACCAAAAAAGTTCCCTATCGAGCAAGAGCCCAAGGAATTTCACAGTTTCAACTAACAGAAGGGCAACACGCCCAAGATGTAAAGATGGTAGGAGAAACCACTTGCATCACAAGAAATTAATACAGATGGTTTTGTCAGTGAAAAAGTGAAAGCCATTGTCGATGCTCTAGGAGTAAAGACGATCGAGACACCACTGCAGACGCCGCTCAGTGAGACTGGTCCATGGAGAACTGCAATAGGTGGCAAAATCAACAAAAAGGGAGCGGAGATGCCCGCTGAGAGATAGGCCATGGTAGGATTAATGGCGATAGCAAAGAGGATGACACTCAGGATGGAAACCTGAGGCACACCGTTTCCCTGGATAAATGTGTCCAGCAAGGCAGAACGCACATGCACCATGAAAACTATCTTTTAAAAATGCCTGAAGGAAACAGGACAGGCGGCCACAGAAGCCTCACGTGTAAAGAATATGGAGGATATCAGTTCTCCGGCAGGTGCCGTATGCCTTCTCCAAATCGAAAAACACGGCCACAATCTGCGATTGCCACAGAAAACCTTTCATGACATGGGCAGACAAAGTAACGAGATGGTCAACCGCAAAACACCACGGTCAAAATCCACACTGTGCATTAATCAGTAAACTTTGAGACTGGAGCCACCACACCAGCAAGGCATGAATCATGTTTCATCACTTTGAAAATGCAGCTGGTAAGAGAGATGGGGCAGTAGCTAGAAGGAAGGTTTATGTCCTTACTGGGTTTAGGTGTGGGTATGACAGTGGCTTCATGCCAACATCCAGGAAATGTGCCATCTGCTCAGATGCAAGAGAAAGTTGCTGCAACATTTGAATGCGGATGGCGTCTGACCCTGGGGCGGAGGATTGGGATTAACTGAAAGCACGATCGAGCTCCCTAATAGTAAAGGCGGTATTGTAGCACTCGCGATTCAGAGAAGAGGAGGGTATTGTCCAAGCCTCCTACACTCGTTTCCAATGGAGGAAAGCAGGGTGATAGTGTGAAGAGCCCAAAATTGCCACAAAATGGCAGCCCAAGGTGTGCGAGATAGCAATAGGGTCCATGATAACATCGGCTGCTACTGTGAGGCCGGAACTGGGGGAATGGATCTTGGTCCCAGAGAGCTGTTAGAGATTCACCCACAAGACAGAGGAAAGGTTGGAACTATTAAAAGATCTAGTGAATGAAATCCAGCTAGCTCTTCTACTATCCCAAAGAACACAACTACACTTGCACGCATCTGTTTATAATGAATGCAGTTTGCTATCGTAGGATGATGGTTAAAAACGCGGAGAGCATGTCGCTATGCGTGAATTGCATCGTGGTATGTCTCAATCAACCAAGAGACGGGGACACAACATGGTAAAGAAGTGCGAGGAATGGAATGTTCTGCAGTAGTAAGGATAACATTGGTGACATAGTCCACCTGGTCATCACAACTGGGGAAATCTTTTTATTTGAAGGTCGCCAGGGAGGAGTAAAGCTGCCAGTCAGCCTTAGTAAGCTGCCATTTTGGCGTGCACGCAGATGGGATAGGAGTCCGCACAGAGAGAGCACACGAGAAATGGTCGCTCGAGTAGGTGTCAGAAAGAACGGACCACTCAAGACAATGGGTAAGCTGGGCAGTGCAGAAGGATAAGTCCAAATGGGAATTGGTGTGCGAGGAGTCAGAAAGGAAAGTGGGTGCTTCAGTGTTAAGGCAGAAGAGGTTAAGTTGGATAAGGGATAAGGTCAGCCAACAGGGCACCTTTCTGACAGGCCCTGGGAGAACCCCAAAGGGGATGATGCACATTAAAGTCACCGAGTAGCAAAAATGGGGGAGGTACCTGCCCAATAAGCTGAAGGAAGTCTGCCCTGGTGACATCGAATGATGGAGGTACATAAATGGTACCAAGGGAAAAAGTCAGATGGGGAAGGAGAACATTAACTGAAACAGCTTGAAGATGGGTAGTTAGGGAGATGGGTTGACGGAGTGTCATCCTGTATGAGCAGCTTGACACCCCCATGAGATAGAATGCTGACCTCAGGGGGAATGTCCAAACGGATCAATAAGTAATGTGAAAGCTTAAAGCGGTTTTGAAGGTGCAAGTTCGTATCCTGAAGGCAGAGTACAAGAGGATCCTGCAATGCTAAAAGCAGCCGTAAATCCTCTTTGTGGGACCAAAGGCCACAAACATTCCATTGGAGGACAGTCATGAGGAGGAAGAGATGTAAGGGTGTCAACTCGGCAGCTGCCAAGTGACAGCCGATGGAGAGTCGCTACTACAGGGTACAGAAGCTGGAGGATTCTGCTCCATGGGGTCCACAGAAACATTGGCATACGTGTGCGGACGGTCTGTGGAGTATAACGCTGAAAAACGGTTGGTTGTGCGCCCCAGCGACACAGAGGCTGGCCAGACTAGGGTACCATGTTGTGACACTGTCTACGGACATACGAGCTGGCGAAGGAGAAGATCGTTTGCCTTTGGTTGACTCTTTGAGCCCTTCTGGTTAGAGGAAGACTTGGGTGATGTTTGGCTGGAGGGATGGAGGAAGTCTTTGTGGGAGTACTCCTGTCCTTTCCAGACTACCGGTCATGTGGCTGGTGGCTTTTCCCCTTGAGGTGAAAGTTTCACGGCTTGTTGCACAGCTGGACGAGGGGGGGGGGGTGGGGGGGGGGGGGGTGGCGATTTCACAACCTCAACCTTGGGGGTCACACTAAGGAGGAATCAACCTTTTTCATTACACAATGGATGACAGTGACACCCTGATCAGAGAGGTAATATTGGATTTCAGCCTCAGTTGGACTGTCGAGCAGCCTGGTCTAAATTACAACACAGGAAGAATTCAAAGTGCTATGGGCCTCGACATGAACAGGGTAACTGTGGAGAAGCGAGGCAGCAAGTGGTTGTTGTGCTTGAGAATCTGAAGCGGTCTCCAAAAGCAAAGTGCCATTCTGTAAACGAGAGTAGGATTTCACAAGACCAGCAATTGCATCAACACCTTTCTGAATAATGAACAGATTTACCGTGGCAAAGGACTGACCGTCTTCAGTACGTGAGGCCTAAAGGAACCGTGGTGCAGTGGGAAGGGTCTGTCTATCATTAGCCTCATTACGTTTATGTTTAGTAGATGTTGAGTGGGAAGATGATCGACTCATCATGAGGAAATCGCCGTGATTGCTAGTGTCTCCAATGGTGCACTCCTTCCAACTGGGGGCCCCCTTCACAAGTGGGGCACACCCGCCTTAGGTGATTGTTCACACCTCACGTCACACCTCTCTGACACCAACAGAGGAACCAATTGCCAATTTGGGAAGGTTGCAGCTCCGGCAATCCCCCCTCCCTGGGGCTGGCCTGTATCAGAGGGGAACGCACGAACGCTACCTGTCAACCAGGGCCTGGGAATTATGCGTTACCCAGTCACCTGTTACATGGCAGACATGTGGGCTGGTCTTCAGGAGCACACAAGGAGAAAGAAGAAAAAGAGGAACCTCAAACGCCGAAGCGGAGGAACGAGAGGAGGGGGTAATGAAGGAAGGAAATGGTAGTGACAAACAAAGATGAGACTGTTCTTATGTCAGCGACAGACAATGCAGAACATTCTCTAAAACATCCTAGACATGTTCTTCAAGGGAGAGAAAAAGACTAGCAAGAGGATAGACATGCAGCACGGAAGGGGAAAAATGCTGCAAAGGCTGGGGCCTTGTAGTAGCCAAGCACAAACACGTCAAAGAGTTGCGAGCCCCTGCCGTCAGACAAAAGTGTGTTTAATAAATACAAGATAAAACACAGAGATAATAATATAGAATTTACTAAAATAAAACTGATTGTGATTTTGTTCTTGGCAGTCAGCGTAAATTGCTGCACTCCAACTTGTTTTAAGGTAAAAGCAATCAAAGCACCTTTCAGCAACACAGTGCGCCATATTACAGCACTAGAATTTATAAGAAATGATTAACTCTTGCAGTAATGTACTGAACTGATGTGGCAACAGTCCCAACATCAACCCAATTTATAGCTTTTAATCCAAGTTGAAAATTTCAGAAACAAGAGGGCACTGCTGAGGGCCATTGTTATTTCAAGGGTCCAAGTGATCAAACCAGATTATCTTCTACATTTCGAATACTCATAGCCATACAGAATAGAGCCAGTGAAGGATATCCCACAAAACATTTGATAAACACTGCAATTACTTTCACACCAAACAATTTTTATCATTGTAAAACACTAGGTTTTAAGTATTCTGTTCAATTCTTTTATTAAACAGCAGAGACGATGATATGTTTCCTGAAAACTGTAATAAATTGTAATGCAATTCAATTAAAATAACTCCCTGAATTGATTATTCAAAAATCTCTACAAAGTGTCCAGATTAATGCCGCATCTGTATAGTCGAGCAGAGCACTGCTCTCATCTTTGAGTTAAATTTGGATAAAAAAAGACACCAATGAACAGACAAAAATTATTTTCTGCCGTACAATTTACCCTTTTCTTGGTTGAAAAATCTGTCATAAACAGGCCTCCTCCCCCCCCCCTCCCCTACAATCTGACTTACAAATGCAAAAACTGATTAATTTAGCAGCTTAAACTGTTTCTGCAAGAGATGTGAAGACTACACCTATACATTATACTTTTTGACAATACTTTATGTCAGAAGTACAATACCACCAGAACAACATTTCTCACAAGAATATCATTACACTAAGCAACTTTGTTACTGCCATAAAATCAGTAAGATACACATACGATTTGTTTAGCTTCAATGCTAGCACCCATCCCAATGCAAGAGAGATCCACAGGCTTGTTAACTGGACATTAATCATTCTTGTCTAGACATAATCCAGATCACTCCAGGCAGTCTCTTATGTTACTGAATTTAGCATACGTTAAAATTCAGGAGTAAGAAAGAAACTTGTATTTTTTGTTTTCTCCACGAAAATTCCTGCCCCGAGATACAGGCCTCCAAAGATGACACTGCGAACACCATTTTTAAGACGCAAATTTCTGAAAAAATTTTAAAATGTATCTCTGTAATAGTTCTAGATATTTTGTTAGAGGTTTTTTTTATTTGAAAGATAATTGCTTTATGATTACAATGGTATCCTCTGTTTGGACATATCTGTTAAAGTTTTTTTACTGTCACCTTTTTAATTTTTTTATAATTTACAGAAAAAAAATTGTTTTTTCAAAAACGCCAATCCAGAAAATTTAGATTTTGCTGTTGATTGGTACCATGTAGTACTATATTCTTTGTAAACTTTGTAAAGGAGAGCTTCCATTTTTATGTTGGACAAGTTTTACTTTAAAAAATCTGTTTTTTTTTGTTTTTTTTTCTTTGTTGCAATGTTGATTTCTATTGTCTCTGTTACAGCTATTTCTTTTCACTTTCTTTGTTGTAATTTCTCGTCAGTTCCTTTGTCGTGGTTGCTCATTGCAGGTTTCTGTATTGAGACCATCGAGTGAGTTCTGTGCTTTTGTGAGGAATCGACCGGCTGATCCATGCAATATATGTAACTCCCTGAATGGATTATTCAAAAATCTCCACAAAGTGTCCAGATTAGTGCTGCATCCGTATAGTCGAGCACTAACTTGCTCTCATCTTTGAATTATATATCATTTGAAGACTCTGTTTCAAAGTGAAGATGTTTCCAGTGATGACTTTTATGTTCTAAATGTTTTGACAGAATAACAACAATGATAGTATCTGAACAAGGTGAAGCCTTCCATGGTGTAGATGATGCAGATTTTGCATTAATAGAGGAAGAATTAAATACTCTGAATTAGTAAACTACAGAGAGAGGTGTTGGTCCTGTTAAGAAACCGCGGTCAGTAAAGTCGAGTCATAAGCTCCATGCATCAAGAAAGCTATGGATGAATACACTACAGCAAAACGTATGACACTCTTCAAAGTAGAAATTCCATCTTAGAAGAAAATGAATCAAAGCACTCTTGCAAGGATTTTATCACAAATAAAAATTCAGCTATTTAATATTGTGCATCCCACATTGAAAAGGTGTAAATTTTAACTATTACTCCAGAGACATTTTCAAAGAAACCAGTTTTGAACCATGTTCCACCAGTATCAAAGTACATGGTAGACAAATCAAGAAATGTGAAGTCTGATAGGAGTCTTTGCATGAGCAGATCCCTATTACAGTCATCCTGTAGAAGCAGCTCAAGTTCAAATAGTGCAGTCATTTAAAGTGGAAGATTAATGGGACTGTTCTCACCAGAGTGCCAACAAAAAAAGGCACTATAACAGTTGAAGGTCAAAAAGTTGCGAAGGTGAAGAGGTACATGACTTGCAGTATTAAAGAAGCTTTTGCAATTTATAACAGCAACTATACAACTTCACATATTGGAAGGTCCAAATTTTATGCACTACAACCTAAGTGGGTAGTTCCACACCCACCAAGAGACGTCTGTTTATAGATGTACTGCGTGAATTTTGAACTTTGTGTGGTAACTTTGAATAACTTACTGGAGCACAATACATGTGACACCTTGGTTGGGCATGTGAAGTCCTTAGTAGTCTGTGAAAAAGCGAGAGATTTGTTTGTTTCAAGAATATGGTGACTGCCCTGGAAAGGGAGGACTGTCTTTAGACACTTGGCCTGGAGGACATAGCAGATAACTCTGCAGGAATTACATATATGACAAGGCAGAAAAATAAACTAATTAAGAAAACTGTTGTGTTTGACAGTTTCATTGATGAACTTTGTAAAAGGTCAGTAAAAGCAGTAACACACCTGCATCTGAAGAAATTGCAACAACACACTGCAGAAGTGAAAGGGTGTGTATAGGCTGAAGAACTATGTCTAGTGCTTCACTGCGAGTTTGTTGAGAACTGGTCTAATTCTCCCACAAGAAGTACAATGGTATCATAGGAGTATTGACCAGGTTCCAATGTTTACAGGAGTGACATTTTCAAAACAAGATCACAAGTGTTACAGTGACAAGTGATGGCACATGATGTGACAGCACATGCTTTGTGAGCAATTCGAAAAATTCTTCAACTGCAAACAGGCTGAGAAGATCATTATTTCTGACGACTGGTCACAGGAAGGGGTCTTGTGATGGTGTAGGCGGCCTGCTGAAGCAGCATGCTGCAAAACAATCTTTCAAGGCCAAATACAGCTGTGATTCAGAATGCCGAGGATTTTAAGGAAGGCATCACTCCATATCAAAGGAAGATACTGAAACAGTGGAACACATTTTTTGTTCATTGACTAGCTAATTTTGGGTCAACAGAAGCGTCCTATCCCACGCATTGGCTTTGACCCGTGACATAAGGGTGTTGTGGTGAGTGACGTCATGACAGCGCAGACTTTGGTTTGTGAGCAGTTCTATAAACTGAAACCATTAAGTCTTTGGACTTTCCACATGGATTTTGGAACCATTTAAAATGCTTGGAAAAAAAATGGGTCTCTTACTCATCTTTCAAAACTAAAATTATGTAAAATAAGGCTAGGTTTTGATTTTTGCAAGTCTTATGTGATAATAAAACAGGTTTTATGTATAGCAACAATTTCAATTTTTTATAAATCCTGTTCAGCCTAAAAGTCGAAGCTCTCCTTTTCAGGGAATGTAGAACTGTCTTACTAATCAACAGGGGGAAAAAATCAATACTTTATGGATTGAAACTTTTGAAAATCCAATAAATTATATAAAAAAGTTGAGAATGCTGTAGTAAAAGAACTTTGACAAGTAAGTCCAAATCGAGAACACACTTCCACACACTTTCCACAAGAAGCCTAATGACACTAACGGGACAAGCGCGGGAAATAGGGTGTTTTGGGTGGGGGGCAAACTAAATATAAACAAATTTAGACGCCTTGCGTAGCTACAACGTGTAAGTGAAGACAGCCATGCATGAATACCCACCCACCTCCCCAGGGGTCGTAACCCCAGCAAACCCATAGAAGATAAAGATGCTTCAGTAGCTGATTAGTGTTTTTTGTCTTTTAAAAAAAAAAAATCTCACGGGATAGAACGAACAGATCAGAAAGATAAATATAAGAAACTAAAACAGAAATTGGAGGAAACAGATAATTAAAATACGTAATAAGTGTTTTTAAATTAAAAAAAAAAATCTCACGAGATAGAACGAACAGATCAGAAAAGTAAATAAAATAAGATAAAACAGAACTGGAGACAGCCACACTCAAACCAAACTCCGCGCCGCCATGACGTCACACACGACAACACCCTTACGTCACGGGTCAAAGCCGACGCGTGGGATCGGACGCTTCTGTCGACCCCTTGCCTGAATTGATATGGGCTATGCTTATACGGAAACTAGAGATCTGTATTTTCCACCTACAACTTAGTTTTACATAGAAGCCATTGAAAGTTCAATCTCAACAGCCAAATACCATAAACTTTGGAATATTATCGAGTTTTACTGACGTCTGCAAAATGTATTAACAAAAAGTTTGGGAACATTACTAAACGCTTAACATATACGCTATGGATGCAGATTTCAATGTCTCTTTCGTTGAATGTCTACACTGTGACTACAAATCGTAAAGGAAGCTGACAGACTGATCCGTAGCGCAGCCTGAGGTGTATGTTAGATTGGTAGGTGACAATCGGGTTGAGGGTTGGCGAAGCCTACAAACGTGAACGCAGAAAATCTTGTAGCGGTAACAAATTAAGCAGTAGCGAAACTTAATGTTTACATCCGCATCGTATTAAAAAATGCAAGGAGGAAAAAAAAGGGGGGAGGGGTCCTGTTAGGTTTAACTTTTACCAAAAAGTATGCTAAGTAGGCTGTTCAACACTTCGATTTGGAAAAAAAATTGTCCAAATTACTAGCCCACGGACCGGCGTGACTAATCTTAACTCATGACACCTACAGTGCTCAAATAACACTTACAGTGACACGCTACATAACCAACAAAGAAACATGACAACACAACGTATTTTCAAATTCAGGTACATGACATACAAAAACCACCTTCCATGCAGTACTGAGTTAAGAAAAACTCACTTTACCAATCTCATGATCCCATTGAATAACTTCAAGATATTGATTGCAAGGATCTCCATACGAACACCTCTCTTGCGTACTGCAGTTGGAGAACACACAATGCCAGAGATGCGGCTATGGCGCCAGTAGCGTGCAGTAGACCCATGGTGGTCGAACATTAAAATCAAGTCAGCACGGAGTAAATAGCGTGCTTTATTGTCGCTTCTCCGTCTAGATTTGCAAGAACACACACACACACACACATACGTGCATTTCTTGCACACTTGACACGTTCCATATCATAACGGCTAACGTACAGTGCGACTGACCAATGGAACACGCAACCAACCAACTAACTCTCAGGTAAGCAGCCTGTAAAACTCTATTCTTGAAATAGGGCGAGAAACGTGTTGTACGAACCCAGAATAACGCTTAACCGGAGAATAAACTCAACATAACGTAACCGGCAACTTCTGGCCGGTTAGCGTGCTTAAACGGAAAAAGTTTTCAAAATGGCAGGAATAGTGCCACATGCAGACAGCATTGTTTTTACCAGTCTGCCCAGCTTCCAACGTCCGACAACTGTAATAGAGGTAGCCACCCAAACACACAATGTCTGGACATTGTTTCACCTTGGTTTCGCCACTCACCACAGCCCTTCTGTAGAACGAGGAGCAGGAAATGTGCAGCACACTTCAACCGAGGCGAAGAAGCCTAAGAATATACAAAATGTTACGGAGAAGAAGGTGCTACTGCTAGGCAGTAACCAGGGGCGAGGTGTAGGCCCTCAGTTACAGGAAAGTTTAGGGGAAGTGTACCAGGCCACCAGTATCTTCAAGCCAAATGCAGGGCTAAGTCATGTGATACAGGACTTAGGGTGTTTATGTACAGAATTACAAAAGAGGACCATGTAGTGATAGTGGGTGGGGTAGGAAACAGTTTGGACAGGGATGGGGCATGTGACATAGGTGGTGACCTGGACAAGATAGCTTCCCACCTTCCCTGACTCATGGCACCAACGAACACTTTGTTGAGCTGTTCCGGCGTCATGATCGACCATACCTTGACGGAGTTGTGAGGCGAATCAATGTGGGGTTAGGGATGGCTCTGTGGGCAGCCAACTTTGCTCATGTTTCTCTGGTGTCCGCCGGGGTTATCAACATATGGTGTTTCACTAGGCATGGCCTACACCTAAACAGGAATGGGAAGGGAAGATTGGTACAGCTGATTCGTGAAAGTATAGGGGGTGGATTTCGGGCCACACACCGTCAAATACCTGTTGTCATATGTAGGAGAAGTAGGTCTTTTTTTAGGATAAATCCAGACAACAGGTTATCGTGCCTAAAGAGTGTCTCCAGCAGTTTAAAAAATACTGAAACAACCACTCACCACACAGATTTTAACACTTCAAATATCACACACACCAGATGTCACAAAGAAAAACAAACCATTGGAAAGAGTAAC
Organism: Schistocerca nitens; assembly: GCF_023898315.1. Taxonomy (NCBI): domain Eukaryota; kingdom Metazoa; phylum Arthropoda; class Insecta; order Orthoptera; family Acrididae; genus Schistocerca; species Schistocerca nitens. Next base: position 800,579,723 of record NC_064616.1, on the reverse strand, counting down.
ATGGGGCATTTCACAGACTTAACAATCCTCCATCAAAACATGCAATCAGTGAAAAATATAATGCAACTATTACAAGTTGAGATCCAATCTTTGAACTGCACAGTAGTTTGTATTACTGAGCACTGGTGTAGAGACACAGAAATCCAACATGTAGTATTATAATTGTATGAAATGGCAAAATCATACTGCAGAAATGCTTCAAGGGGTGGAGGATCATGCATTTATATCAGAAAAGGAACACAGTTCAAATCAAGACATGGCCTCAGCACAGTAAGTGAAGACAGACACTTTGAAATATTAGCTATTGAATTAACAGGGTTTGATATCACCAAGAAATTAATCATTTTGTGTGTGTATAGATCTCCCAGTGGTAGTGTGGACACATTTTCAATAAATTAACAGAAGTTCTACATAAAGTCTCAAGTACAAAGGTCAAAATAATTCTTTGTGGGGACATTAACATCAACACTAATATCATAAATGAATCCAGCACCACCCTCATAAATATCCTTCAAAGTTTTGGCATGTCCCTATTGGTCAATAGTGCAACAAGGGTTACTGCAATGACTTAATCAGTAATTGACCATGTGACCACAAACAAACAGGGAAAAATGTGATGTAGCTGTAAAAGGTCTCAGACTATCAGACCATCTCTGTGTAATAACAACAGTAAAATCAGGCATCGAATCATTCACTAAACTACAAGCCTACAAACGAAATCTATCAGAAACAAAAATAAAAGATTTTTCAAAAGAACTAGCAAGACAAAGCTGGGATGAAGTGTATAAGGAAACCATTGTGAATAAGAAATTCTCTAAATTCTCCACATTATTTAAAATGAACTTTGAAAAGGCATTTCCAAAAGTATGCATGTCTGTATCATCATCATACAAAAACAGATGGATAACAGCAGGTGTTAAGAAGTCCTCCCAAACACTTAAATATCTCATCTCCATGAAAAAGAGTCGCAATGATCCAGAATTCTTTAATTTCTGTCATAGGTACAAAAAGATCTATAGACAGGTGATGATTGCTGCAAAAAACTCATTTAATGACAAAAAATATATAATGCAGAGAATAAAAGTAAAGCAGTCTGGAATGTTATAAAAAAGAAAATGGGGAGAGGCAAGTAATGCAGAATAACATACTGCTAAGGGAGGGGGATAAGGTAATAAGGGATCCACAACACTTAGGAAACTATGTAAATGAGTATTTTTCAACTATTGCAGAGAAGATACAGCAAAAATTCCCCAAAACAAATACAACACCTGTAAATAATGTTGCAATAAATACAATGAAGATACTTCCAACCACAGAAAATGAAGCCAATAAAACTGTTCAAAAACTAAGAAATAAAAAGTCAGTAGGCTTAGATGAAGTACCAATGTGTCTACTAAAACAATGCATAGAGATTATATAAGGCCCCTAACAAATATAATAAATGAATCAGGGACATTTCCAGAGCAGTTAAAACAGGCAAGAGTTGTACCTTTGCATAAGAAAGGTAATGCAGAAGACATAGAAAATTACCAACCCATTTCCCTGCTGTCAGCATTCTCAAAAATAATAGAAGCATTTATAAAAGACAGATTAATGAGTTACCTGAATAAGTACAATCTTTTAAGCGGGTCGTAGTTTGGTTTCCGAAGTGGCAAAAATGCTTGATGCTGTTGATAAAGATGAGTGCATCACAGGAATATTTTTGGATCTTTCTAAGGTCTTTGGTACAATCGACCACAAGACTCTATAAAATAAATTAGAAACATTAGAAATAAGAGGGATAGCTAATGACTGGTTTCGATCATACCTAGCAGATAGGGTACAAAGAGTAGAGATAACACGTGTTTCAAATAGATCTAAACATTTAGTAAAACACTTATCAGAACCAAAATATATTAATATAGGGGTTTCGCAAGGTAGCATATTAGAACTAATACTATTCCTGATACACATCAATGACTTTCCCATTATTGTTACTCATGGTGAAAAAATTCTCTTTGCTGATGACGAAAATATTATAGTCACTGAGGAAACAAGAGAACTCCTCATGGAGAAAGCACATGAAACTCTCAAGGAAGTTTATGATTGCTCAATAAGCAATAAAGTGACATTGAACATAAAGAAAACTAATGCCATGAATTACAGTTTGAAAAGGGAAAATGTCAATGTTAAATTAAATATAGATAGCACCTCTATAGACTGTGTAACAAACGCAAAATTTCTAGGAATAAATATTGATTCTCGGTGGAAGTGGTGTGAACACACAAAGGTACTTGCAAACAGTATGTCATCAGCATGTTATGCCCTTAGAATCCTATCATCCCTGTGTAACATGCAGTGTCTTTTAGATACATACCATTCATATGTACACTCAGTTCTTAGCTATGGTATTCTGTTTTGGGGAACAAATGCACAAAATTTTCAAACTCCAGAAAAGAACCATAAGAATAATAACGAAAAATTGTAGTGGAGCTCATTGTAAAGATCTGTTCAAAACACTGGGGATTTTAACTGCACCATGTGAATACATGTACCAGTCAGCTGTACGCATCAAAAATAACATTGGTCATTACTTCACAAACAGCTCTGTCCATCACCATTGAACAAGAGCTAGACTCAACTTACGTTTACCAAGAAAAAATAAACATAAAACTCAAAACAGCATTTTCTACCAATGAATAAAAGAGATTAAAGAAATTGCAAAAATACACTAATTTAAGAAGACAGCCAAAAAGTGCCTTTAATGCAACAGATTTTATACATTGAAGGATTACTTAGATAAAACAGAGTAGGGGTTTGGTAAAAAAACGTTATACAAATAAATAATAATAATGATTATAAAATATCCAACATTCCACATAACACCTTCACATTAGTTTTTTTTTCCTTTTATATAAAAACTTACCCCTAAGGTAGGAATAGAACAACACTAACACCTCCTCCTCTTTCTGAGCTCACCATCTCACTCATTATAGAGGGATGCTGACTCAGTTTTCCAGGATAGTAAACGGGAAGTTTTGGTATGGAAAATGGCCCAGAGATCACCAGTGTGTGTGTGTGTGTGTGTGTGTGTAGTGAGTGAAGTGTTATAAAACCATGTGTGTATAGTGTGTACAGTGACTGATAGTGAGATATGAGTGAACAGTGTGGCATTACATTATTTAATAAGTTATTTGTAAAAAAAGGATTGTATATCAGGAGTAAATCCAATGATAGTCTCTAACTAGAAGTCTGTAAATGTATGTGTATACGAATTAGCTTATTTTAAATTGGTTTAAACTTGTAAATACTTTGACATGTCCTGTAGCCTTGTAAAGAGATATCCATGGATGTATACTACTACAACCCATACTTCGTAAAGTTTCCGGAATGCTCATCTCAAGTCTCCAGGCCATCACAATCTACTCTCAGTTAAGATCAAATGCATCGTGTGCCTTCCCCATTCTAAACAGGGACAGCATGCTCACTGTTACTACACACACTGCCCTTATGTGTAATTATAGTGGTCATTCCCTGCGAGGTAACGCTGCTATCACTGGACAGAGTTACATACACTCCTGGAAATGGAAAAAAGAACACATTGACACCGGTGTGTCAGACCCACCATACTTGCTCCGGACACTGCGAGAGGGCTGTACAAGCAATGATCACACGCACGGCACAGCGGACACACCAGGAACCGCGGTGTTAGCCTACATCCAGCATCTCTACGATCGTCTCCATGGGAGAATAGCAGCCTGCATTGCTGCGAAAGGTGGATATACACTGTACTAGTGCCGACATTGTGCATGCTCTGTTGCCTGTGTCTATGTGCCTGTGGTTCTGTCAGTGTGATCATTTGATGTATCTGACCCCAGGAATGTGTCAATAAAGTTTCCCCTTCCTGGGACAATGAATTCACGGTGTTCTTATTTCAATTTCCAGGAGTGTATATATATATATATATATATATATATATATATATATATATATATATATATATATATACAGATGTGACCAAAACCATCGGACAGCAACACATATATAGATGGCAGCAGTATCATGTATACAAGGTACACTAATCAGCCAGAACATATGATCACCGACTTGCTATCTACACTCCTGGAAATTGAAATAAGAACACCGTGAATTCATTGTCCCAGGAAGGGGAAACTTTATTGACACATTCCTGGGGTCAGATACATCACATGATCACACTGACAGAACCACAGGCACATAGACACAGGCAACAGAGCATGCACAATGTCGGCACTAGTACAGTGTATATCCACCTTTCGCAGCAATGCAGGCTGCTATTCTCCCATGGAGACGATCGTAGAGATGCTGGATGTAGTCCTGTGGAACGGCTTGCCATGCCATTTCCACCTGGCGCCTCAGTTGGACCAGCGTTCGTGCTGGATGTGCAGACCGCGTCAGACGACGCTTCATCCAGTCCCAAACATGCTCAATGGGGGACAGATCCGGAGATCTTGCTGGCCAGGGTAGTTGACTTACACCTTCTAGAGCACGTTGGGTGGCACGGGATACATGCGGACGTGCATTGTCCTGTTGGAACAGCACGTTCCCTTGCCGGTCTAGGAATGGTAGAACGATGGGTTCGATGACGGTTTGGATGTACCGTGCACTATTCAGTGTCCCCTCGACGATCACCAGTGGTGTACGGCCAGTGTAGGAGATCGCTCCCCACACCATGATGCCGGGTGTTGGCCCTGTGTGCCTCGGTCGTATGCAGTCCTGATTGTGGCGCTCACCTGCTCGGCGCCAAACACGCATACGACCATCATTGGCACCAAGGCAGAAGCAACTCTCATCGCTGAAGACGACACGTCTCCATTCGTCCCTCCATTCACGCCTGTCGCGACACCACTGGAGGCGGGCTGCACGATGTTGGGGCGTGAGCGGAAGACGGCCTAACGGTGTGCGGGACCGTAGCCCAGCTTCATGGAGACGGTTGCGAATGGTCCTCGCCGATACCCCAGGAGCAACAGTGTCCCTAATTTGCTGGGAAGTGGCGGTGCGGTCCCCTACGGCACTGCGTAGGATCCTACGGTCTTGGCGTGCATCCGTGCGTCGCTGCGGTCCGGTCCCAGGTCGACGGGCACGTGCACCTTCCGCCGACCACTGGCGACAACATCGATGTACTGTGGAGACCTCACGCCCCACGTGTTGAGCAATTCGGCGGTACGTCCACCGGCCTCCCGCATGCCCACTATACGCCCTCGCTCAAAGTCCGTCAACTGCACATACGGTTCACGTCCACGCTGTCGCGGCCTGCTACCAGCGTTAAAGACTGCGATGGAGCTCCGTATGCCACGGCAAACTGGCTGACACTGACGGCGGCGGTGCACAAATGCTGCGCAGCTAGCGCCATTCGACGGCGAACACCGCGGTTCCTGGTGTGTCCGCTGTGCCGTGCGTGTGATCATTGCTTGTACAGCCCTCTCGCAGTGTCCGGAGCAAGTATGGTGGGTCTGACACACCGGTGTCAATGTGTTCTTTTTTCCATTTCCAGGAGTGTATATATCCTTGGCGAATTGTTCCTTTTTCTCTCTTTTTCATGGCTTTCAAACTAGATTTCAATGCACAGCAGTTATCCTTTAACCCAGAAAGGTCCTCTGGATTATATTCTAAAGGTTCAAGTTTGATCTCATGCGTGGTTAGCTTTAGGTATTTGTATTTAACATCTCAGATAGGATGACATTCTTTCCTTTTTCTTCTCCATAACATATGTAAGCTGTGGGTTGTTGTGTATATTGGTGTTGTCTATTCTTCGTACCATGTTGTAAGCAGAATGTCTCTGTATACTGATTACTGTGCCTCTGTCAACTGTGTTCTGTACTCAAGTCAAAGGACGAGGCTATTTTATTTAATCCACAGTCTAATATAAACAGTCGCGACTCTCTCGCTGATTTTTGTTATACACCGCAACAACAGCGCCGCAAGCGGTGGAGAAGCTACGCTGCTGAATACGATATTCAGTAAATGTAAACAGTATCGTTTATATTCATTTTCAAAATGGTTTTTACGAAAGGCAGCGTATGCAGCGCAATCAATTGCAGTAATAATAGGAAGAAGACACGACATTTGTCATTCTTCAGGTTTCCCAAGGACCCTGAGAGGTATGAAACATCACATTAGAGCGCCCCTTTATTTACGATTTTTTTCTAAACTGTATTGAATTACTGAATTTGTTTTTCTTTTTTAGGAGCAAGAAATGGTTAATAAATAGTAGAAGACAGGACCTGCTGCAAAAAGATGTCCTTTATTTGCACAATAACGTCAAGTTTTGTGCATTACATTTCGTGTCAAACCAGTTCATGAGCGCGGAAAAGAAGACATTGGTATGCAATGCAGTTCCTACGTTATTTGACGTGCCGAATAAGCCACAACTAGTGACGATGATGAGTAAGTTGCCATACAAACGTGAAAGTGTTACTGCAAAAACAATAAAACTGTCTCTTGCCACAGAAGAAACAGCTACCACAAATGTTCCAACACGAGAGACATATATAAAATCGCTAACAATGGAATCTGCAACAAAGACATCTTTTGAAGATGAACTGCTTAGATTAGGTGAAATTATTCGCGCGTTGGAAAATCGTGTGAAATGTAAAAACGTGCAAATCATTAGACTTCGTACAAAATTACTACGTGACAGGGAAAATGTCCATCGTAAGCATAAACTGCAACCACAACATCACAGGTCACAAGTACGAAAGGACAAGCTCATTTTAAGAAGCATTGGTTCCAAGTACTTGAAAAAAGATGCTCTCGATTTATTGATAAGCCAAATCAGTGTACCACTGAATGGAAAACGTCGTGCGCGATGGAAAGATGAAACTAAATTATTTGCACTTAATTTGTTGTATTATAGTACTCAGGCATACAGTTTTTTAACACACTGTTTTAGCCTTCCTTCAGTGTGTACCTTAAAAAGGTATGTGGAAGATATACAACATATTTCATCTTTTAAAGCAGAAAGCGCAGGAGTTACCAGAAACTGATATAATTGTTAATTTGTCGATGGATGAGATGTCACTAATAGAAAATTTGATATATGACAGCTCTAGGGATCGTGTTATTGAATTTTAAGACATGGGTTTCATACGTACATCTGTGGTTGCTAATACTGCATTAGTTATCATGATTAACGGAATATTCTCAAATTTTAAACAGCCATTAGTATATTATTTCTCCAAAGGACCAGTAAGAGCCACCAATCAGACGCACATATTTTTTGAAATTCTCAAAAAACTCACAGAGATTGGTTTGGTTGTAAAAACATGTGTGACTGACCAAGGCTCGAATTTTGTGGAGTGGAGGCACAGACTGGGTATCACACCAGTTAATCCATGCTTAGTACACGAACGGAGTAAGATCTACTTTCTTATGACACCCCACACTTGATAAAAAGCATACGTAATAATTTATTCAGGTATAACATTATCCACGCAACAGATGAAGGATGGATTGGCACTGCTTCATGGAAGGACATTTGTCAGTTGTACTCAAGTGATTGTGAAAGGAAGTACAAGTTGGCCCCCAAGCTCACTAAAAGAGCTGTCCAACTACCAGAATTTTCAAAAATGAAGGTAAGCACTGCAGTTCGTGTGTTGAGTCATACAGTAGCAACTGGCACTGAGACACTTGTTACTTGTGGCACCATATCATCATCTGCTACTGCTACTGCAGATTTTTTCCAAAAAGTGAACGAATGTTTTGACACATTTAATGCATATAGTGTTAAAGGGCCTGTATCCTTAAGGAACTGCATTACAAGTGCCTCAAGACATTTGGAAATATTAAAGACAATGAAGCCATGAATACAGTCATGGAAATTTGTAGATGTTGATGGGAAATATTTTTCATCTAGGATTGAGTGTGTTAAAGGACTTCTGGGTAACATAAGCGATTTGAACATGTGTTTGTTGATGATGTTTTGGATGGAACCTAGTTATATTTATTAACACGCAAAATTAATCAAAAACCATTGGAAAACGTTTTCTCAGTGATAAGGCATAAAGGTGGTTTTTGTAGCAACCCATCACCACAACAGTTTTGTGCTGCATTCAGTAATTGTGCTTTAAGCAAATTACTGAACACACACAGTGTAGCTACCTCCAATTGTGATGGGATCAACTGGGGTCAGACAATAGTGGATATGAAAGTAGCGCCCAAATTACTTGTTTCACCACTGTTGGACATCAGTGACACGAGTTCAGTGATCAGACTACCAAATGTAGAAGTCCAAACAGATCTTGGAGAGGCAAACAGCATGAGATACGCGTTTGGCTATGTATTAAAGAAACTGCTTACAATTCATGACTGTTATAAATGTGGGACAGTACTTGTAGATGGCAGCCAAGACTTAGATGCAAATGACAAAGTTTATTGTAATTTTAAAAGTTATGAAGGCAACTTTGGAAGCCTATTTATTTGTACAGAAGATGTCAAAGAATTTTTAACTCATTGTGAGACTAAGATGACTTCTACTTTTGATGAATATGCTCACATAAGTAATTTTGGTGCTTTCTTTGTGAACATGTTGATGGACATCCCCAATTTTCCACCTGGGTGCTGTGCTGAAACCAAGCTGCTGTTAATAAGACTGTTTGTTAAAGTGAGGCTCTGTTACATTATTAAATTCAGGAATCAAGACTTACTCCTTAGGAGCAAGAGAAGAAATGAAAAAGTGATGAAGATGGCTCATTTGGGTTGCTAAAGTGTTAGGACTGACTTATTAATTTAATTTTGTTTTCGGTAAATGTGTCAATGGGATATAATAAAGTTTTAAAACAGTCATGCTTTTTATTGAGAAAACCTGATACCACAAAGAATAAGATGGAAATTGTATTTTAGGAAGCTGGCTTCCTGCGAAACAGAACGTAATGAAAAGTGATATGTCGCTTCACTTTTACACAAGGAAGAGCATCTATATACTTCATATGTAGAATATACAGTGTGTATTCTCTTACTTTCAGTGGAATAAGTACGATTGTATGCTACTTTTTAATTATTTCTGCAAGAATATGTTGCAGCTTATGTCACTCCATTCAATAGTTTGTGCTCTGTTTACTTATATTTCACGATCATTTATGTCTCTCGCTGTTCTCCTAATACTTCTGAAGCAAAAATATACTAACTATTTTGTAAATTACTTACAAAACTAATTAAAAACAAACATTATTTTTACGTCGCATCTGCCGTCAGAGGAAGGCGAACTTTCTGGCCGCTAGGGGCGCTGGTGTCACTTGAACTGTCAAATGGTAACAACTTTCACATCAGTGAGTGTCGCTACTGTATATATTAGACTGTGATTTAATCCTCAAATTATATGTTCCTTGATACTGCCAAGAATACAGCTGTTTGGAACTGCAGAATTTAGACATAAAACGTAATACACACTTCTAGCAGTTTATAATTATTCGATGTCCTTTATTATACTCGTATGTTTACAACCTTTTTGGTGCTAATTAATATGTTTACTAATTTATTCATTTTACCCTATCGTTTCACGTGCAACACGTGAAAAATGGCATGCCCAATAAAATTTGTGCAAGTAACAATTGCATGCATTCTTGGGATCTGGTTTATGCCTCTGTTTCAACTATGACTAACTACAAAATACTTGAGAGAACACACTTCAACATTATGAAGCTTCGCGCTGCGTCTGTTAATAACAGTTTTGTGCTATGTCTTTAACAATGCTCATGTGTGTTGCTTTTGAAGATGCATTTTTGAATATGAACAACAAGATAGCTTATGTGATGACCATTAAAAACACAATATTCCATAGGGACTGATGACCTTAGTTGTTAAGTCCCATAAAATTTCACACACATTTGAACATTTTGAACAATATTCCGAAATCAATAACTGTTTTTCGAATAGGGTTAGTAACTTCGCTTTAATGTTTTACAATGTCGACCGTTTCTTGTTGATTTTCCGAATTCATCAAGACGATTGTTGAGTCCCTGTACTTCTTAACGACTTTTCTTCAGGCAGACACATCAAACAATACAGCCTATCAACTGAATTTACAATTTCAAGTATACTTAATTCCCTTAGTTTGCGGTAACGTATCACAAATGTGTGTATTTTCCATGTGACGCTACACTCTACATAAATGACAATACAAGTTATGACTGCTATAAAAGCAATATACAGTAACAATGGGGAATTTGTGTAAATTTGGAGAAGTTTAATAAAAGTTATTCTGATTAAAATAAATCGATATTCCAAAACAGTGATTTATTATATGAGTGGCTATACTGAGTATAGATGAAGTGGCAAACTATAGCTCTCAGTACACAGTCACAAGCACTTCCTTAAGGACCACTGACGCCCAGAACACGCACAGCAACAGCCGAATGAGTGTGTTTCGTTTCGTCTAGCACTACTAAAGCATTAGCTTACCATACCTTAAACAGCTCAGAAATCTATAGAATACGAAGTTTGCATTACATATTCACAGGTGTTCTGTGACAAAGCATTCATACCCTCTCACATACTGTTGCTAAATTTTACGACGCAAAAGACGCAGTACTCTACTAATCGATCTACCTAATCTGTTTCTCAGGAGTGTTGTCATGTGTATTCTTAATTTGGTCTCCTTAGTTAGATACATTTCTTGTTGGCTGTTACCATCTATTAATCTGTTATAAGCAAAAACTGGCGCAGAATGTAGCATAAATGGTCCTATTTTATAACGGTTTGCTCGTAAAGTTCTGTCGTTTCCCAAATATAAATGAAGTTACACGCTAGTTGCAGGAATGGAGGATCTAGTATTAGGGTACTTTTATCAAACTAGATTTACCAGCCTTTTTGCTCGTGTTAGTTTTATGTTTAATAAATAACAAACCAGTTATGTTAAATCCGCTTTAGGTATGGTTCTTTACCATTTCGGTAGCTTGCGCAATTACAGCCATTGTTCTGCTGTTTGTATCCTGACTCATAACAATGATAAGGCAGAATAAATTAACACAGGCAATAAATAATGTTTAAGAACAGACACTTAGCACTAATGTGCTCGTTAACGAAAGTATTTACTCGTGAAGGGAAGGGGTAATCAGCGGCATGTTAATCCCAATTTGAGATACTCAAAATGCGAAGATCGAGAGCGCTCCTCTCTGACCCTTACTGTTTCCAGTTTTTGTACTCTACCATATGTGTGGGTCCAATAATTCAGTGTAGCCACCAGAATGTTAATTTTAATTAATCTATCCGGAAACACAAACAAGTGACTTTTAGTGAACGGACGAACCTGGAGGATACCTCTGTAAACACTGATAAGCGTAACAGATGTGTCACAGCGGAATATGCTGGCAGCAGTAGTTAGTATTTGTGTGAACTGTGTACACGTCTACATGTTGTACTGCTGCCATGGGTCTACAAGCTGTTATAGTACAGTTTGTTTATTGGTGCATGTCGATGCTCCACCTGCTCATTATTTTGCACCTATGGCTTGCAGAATGTTTTGCTCAACTTGTGATTGTCATTTGCATTGTTTTGTGCATTTTGATGCTTGTTGAGAGAAATGCCTGTGATACGAGCAAACATTACTTACGTTGCCTCCACAGTGTGCGTAATTTTTCAGTTATGGCAATATAGTGTTTTTGGGAGTATAGCTGGTTACTGGGTCTGATTCTTAGCTGATGCGCCCAAACTTGTCTGAGATGTGCCTCAACCATGGTGGATAAGCTCTGGAGCTCTTGGGAAACACTCAGGGCATGTTGAGGGGTGATGGCGGTAAAGAACTGCGTCGTTTCTTTGGGCAAGTTAGGTGTCAGCCAGGTGGATTAGGCTGGAGCATTGCCTGTTGACGATATTGCAACAATTTCAATCGACTCCAGTGCTGTGTGCAATCTATCAGTGACCTTCAGCAACAAATTTATTGGTTGATCTTCATGCGCTGCCAATGCTACTTGTACGTTACATGGGTCATTGCATCCACGTACGCCCAATACAGCCGTCAAATACAGCCTTACGCAGACTACATCAGAGACCTAGTGGTGTATGACAGAGGCAAAAAATTAGTGATAAGTGCTGACATTAATTCTAGATCGACCCTCCAGAACTCAGACAGAACAGATGACAGAGGACGCATAATGACCGACCTAATACAAGAAACAAAATTACATGTAATGAACACGGAAGGACCTATACCAACATATGCAGGTTTCGATGGTACGTGCAGTAATATCGACTTTACGCTAGCAAATAATGCAGCAATGGCATACATAACAAACTTGACTGTACATGACAACATACCCAGTAGTGATCACAATGTCATAACATACACACTAATTCACACTCACAACACAACGACCAAATCACACAACAGATATTTATTTTTGCACAAAGCAGACTGGAACAAATTAACGGAAATTATCCAACAACACGGTCTAGAAAACATCAATGGAGGTATCGATTATAGACCACACAAGCTAACACAGGTAATAAAACATGCACAAAACACACCAATACCGCCAGCAAAGAACACAAAACGCTAACCAGTACCATGGACCAACGAACTCACGAGACTCAAACAAGAAGCCAGACGGAAACGAAAATTATATCAAAGGGCGATAGCAGATAGGGTCAGACGCGTAAGACTTGAAGCACAGACGCATGCACAAGACTTTTACAGACAGACCCTATACAGCACGCGTGGGCAACAATGGGAGCTATTTATAACAACACAAACAGAGCAAAATATATGGGGGGGGGAACCGTACAAAATACTGACAGAGAAGATAAAAACCCCACATGTTCTGGGAACGCTATGACACGATGGCAGCACTATGATGAGGGGATGGAGGAATACAGCGGAGTTTCCGCTGTATAAACTGCTCTTTGACGACGTTATCGATACAGACACACAATATCATACAACACTAAGAGAAAACTTACACACACCATACAACACTGGAACTGTCATCTGTCCTTTTGCGCAAGAAGAGGTTGCGCTAGCAATCTCAGAGCTCAGAAACAAGAAAGCACCTAGAAATGAGCGGACAGGGATCCTTCAGATCCAAACACTTAGGCCAATATGCCTAATGAACATCCTAGCGAAGATTCAGGAGAAGCTACTGAGTAAGCGCTTGCAAACACACAGAGCTTTCACGGGTATAAGCCAACACAAATTCAGCTTCAAAACTGGCAGATCAATAGATGATGCCATCAACGAGGCATAGTTAATACTACAACACAGAAATGCACCATGGGAATAATGACTGACATTGCTGGAGCATTCGATAATCTCTAGTGGCCCGCAATGTTTAAGAGGTTAAGACATCTGTAGGTACTTCAGTCACTGTACAACAGTTTCCTGGACTACTGTAAAGACCAGTAGTCGAATGGCAGACCGACAGCTGGAAAGTAATTAAAAGAAATACCAAAGGTTGTCCTCAAGGGCCTATCTGCGGCCCCATCTTCTGGGACATAACAATCTAACCCCTCCTACAACTTCTGGATGGGAATGAGAGGCCAGACAGAACTTTTGCCTATGCAGATGACTTATTAGTTGTAGTCACTGCAAACAACAGAGCCCAGTTAGTAGAGAAAGCCAGTGGAATACTACAAACAATTACACAATGGTGACATAACAACAAACCTAGGGTAGCCGAAAACAAAACAACATACACATTACTGAAAGGATCACTCTAAAATATCCTTCTGCTAAAATTGGGGACACAAACATTAAATGAGCACACGTTACGCGCTATCTTGGGGGACACATAGATGAAAAAATGAATCACCACGAACACATAAGACTAACTGCAGACAGAGCAGAAAAAATACTACACAAACTGGTGAGGCTAAATTCAAAACAGTACAGATTAACTCCACCTGTCATACGGACTTACCACTGTGCGCTCTTCGAATCAGTACTCAGCTTCGCAGGTAGCAAGTGGGAACATAGACTGAACCTGGTCACCAACAGAGCATCGGTCAGACGAGGGCATGGAAGCGTCCTACTTAGGCTACCTGGAGCCTTCGGTACTACCTCAGCGGATGCACTGTGTGTGGTGCTCGGAATATGCCCCATAGACATCAGAATGAAATTCAGAGCTGCAAGGTACTGGTTAAAGATGAGGAGAATGGATAAGGTACACACAATAATTGGTGTGCCGATAGAGACGATATGTCACCCTAAAAGTTGGCGTTTGGATACATGGCAAGCTGAGTGGGATGTAAGTAATAAGGGACATAGACTGCACGATCCTCCCTGACATAAGGGAGTTGTTGAGAATGAATCATATCGATACCTGCCGCGGTATGGTACATTTCTTAACTGGACACGGACCTCATCCCACGCACTTAAACCGCATCTGTCTGAGGCAGACGCCTACATGCACATGCGGGGAAGAAGGTTTCCCAGAACATTGAACTTTTTCTGCGGGCAACATGCAAACAATAGACATACACTACACTTAGACTACACAGAAACAGACGTAGATATATACAGAATAATAAGAGACGAAGAACAATGGGCATGTTTAAACATATTGATAAACAGTATTTCGAAAACAACACATGAAGAGTACATGTGGACACGATATAACAGACATGCCTATGTGCAACGTGACAACAATCTACAGAGGGTGGACAGCGATACCCACAGTGACAGCAAAAACAGTGCAATGAAGAGAAACACGAGGAGGAAGCTGAGCTGTGACAGTAAATAAGAATAAGGTGCTGGTGATCTAGCCAAGAAATCACCAAATGCTGTACATGGATGGGCACTTAAAGTTAATACATAGGATTAGTAATAAATAGGTTAAGCAATACTATTTCTCTACTCATAACCATTTGTGTGTGTGTGTGTGTGTGTGTGTGTGTGTGTGTGTGTGTGTATGTGTGTGTGTTTCTGTGTGTGTGTGACTGGTGGTCAATGGCTCAAAGAAACCATTCCGAGTTGTTCACGGTCAGTCACATTTGGTGATGGTACTAACAAATCTCTCCTCTATCCTATCATGTTTTTATACTATCTTTAAAAAAACTTTTATTTATATTTCAACCTTAAATTATTGTTATCTTGAAATGTATTATTCTTTGTAAATATTGTAGATAAAACAAAAGAAAACAGCAAAAGATGAAAAACGGAAATTGTAAGATGTACAAAGTGTTTTAATACATCAGGTAACAGGTCTACAATTTGGTAATAAATAAATAAATAATTACATAGTGTATCATCAGTAACAGGAGGTTTGAGAAAGTATGTAGTAGTGTGCCAAATGCAGCATTTATACAAATTATGTCTTCAGTGTGGGGTCATTTTACAAAGAATTCATAGGAATAGGAAAATTCCATTAAATTTCTAAGGAAGCATGTTTACAAAAGATTTTTTCCAAGTTAAAATGTATGATTTTGCAAACCAACTACAATGCGAGATGTAGGAGAAAGTATCTGCTGAAGGGAATGTGGAACCAACATAATGTACATTTTCATCAGTGTTTAAACTAAAATTTGAGGAAATATTCCCAAAAATAATAAGTAGGTCACCAAGGGAATTATGAAATTCTCCAAACTCTTAAATACCTCAGCTCTATAAAAAGAAACCAAACTGAGCCAGATTCTCTAGATTACTATAAAGACAAGAAAGAATACACAGGAAGATGTTGCTAGCAGGAAAGAAGGCTGTTGAATCCTGCCTAATCATCGAATATGGGGTGTCTAGGAAACCTACTTTTTCGTATCCCTAGACAAGCAATTTAAACAAATCGTCTTATTACGAATATTAAATGACAATTCTTAACTTTGTGAAATACACAGATGTGTCGCAAGCAAATGGCGACATGCAAAATAATCAATGTTCTTTAGTATAGCAATTCCAAGATTGAGCTACATAGAATGTACAAGCAAGTAACGAGCTTTCACGCTTCTATTCAGGTCGCTAGTCTTGAAGCTTCTGTTGAACTGGGCCACGACCAGTCGGTCGCGGCGCTTATTTTCTCTTCGCTTAGAGGTCGCTGCTGTCGCGTTGTCGTTCTGGAGAGGGGTCGGTCAGCGTGCAATTGACTGACGTTGTCTCACAGCCTTCTCTGCTCTAACGTTCCCGATTGGCGTGCCGGCACATGACTTAACCACAGTCTAACATCACAGTCGTGACACTCACTGCTGTGAAAGTTGTTACCGTCTGACAGATGGAGCGACACTAGCGCTCCAAGCGGCGAGTAAGGTGAACGTCAGAGGCGTCGTAAGCATAATGTTTGTTTTGCATCCATTTCCTACGTAATTTACGAACTATTTGAGTTATTTTCTTGCCTTCAAGGGTTTGTGTAGTATCAGAAGGCATACACACTACTGGCCATTAAAACTGCTACACCAAGAAGAAATGCAAATGATAAATGGGTATTCATTGGACAAATATATTATACTAGAACTGACATGTGATTACATTTTCACGCAATTTGGGTGCATAGATCCTGAGAAATCAGTACCCAGAACAACCACCTCTGGCCGTAATAACAGCCTTGATACGCCTGGGCATTGAGTCAAACAGAGCTTGGATGGCGTGTACAGGTACAGCTGCCCATGCAGCTGCAACACGATACCACAGTTCATCAAGAGTAGTGAGTGGCGTATTGTGACGAGCCAGTTGCTCGGCCACCATTGACCAAACGTTTTCAGTTGGTGAGAGATCTGCAGAATGTGCTGGCCAGGGTAGCAGTCGAACATTTTCTGTATCCAGAAAGTCCCGTACACGACCAGTAACATGCGGTCGTGCATTATCCTGCTGAAATGTAGGGTTTTTCAGGGATCGAATGAAAGGAAGAGCCACGGGTAGTAACACACCTGAAATGTAACGTCCACTGTTCAAAGTGCCGTCAATTCTAACAAGAGGTGAGCGAGACGTGTAACCAATGGAACCTCATGCCATCACGCCGGGTGATACACCGGTTTGGCGATGACCAATACACGCTTCCAATGTGCGTTCACCGCGATGTCACCAAACATGGATGCGTCCATCATGATGCTGTAAACAGAATCTGGATTCATCCGAAAAAATGACGTTTTGCCATTCGTGCACCCAGGTTCGTCGCTGAGTACACCATCACAGGCGCTCCTGTCTGTTATGCAGCGTCAGAGGTAACCGCAGCCATGGTCTCCGAGCTGATAGTCGATGCTGCTGCAAACGTCATCGAACTGGTCGTGCAGATGGTTATTGTCTTGGAAACGTCCCCATCCGTTGATTCTGAGACGTGGCTGCACGATCCATTACAGCCATGCGTATAAGATGCCTGTCATCTCGACTGCTAGTGATACGAGACCACTGGGATCCAGCACGGCGTTCCGTATTACCCTCCTGAACCCACCGATTCCATATTTTGCTAACAGTCATTGGATCTCGACCAACGCGAGCAGCAATGTCGCGGTACGATAAACCGCAATCGTGAAAGGCTACAATCCGACCTTTATCAAAGTCGGAAACGTGATGGTACGCATTTCTCATCCTTACACGAGGCATCACAACAACGTTTCACCAGGCAACGCCGGCCAACTGCTGTTTGTGTATGAGAAATCGGTTGGAAACTTTCCTCATGTCAGCACGTTGTAGGTGTCGCCACTGGCGCCAACCTTGTGTGAATGCTCTGAAAAGCTAATCATTTGCATATCACATCATCTTCTTGCTGTCGGTTAAATTTCGCGTCTGTAGTACGTCATTTTCGTGGTGTAGCAATTTTAATGGCCAGTAGTGTATGTTTCTAAAAATGATTCTAAAATAAGAGCAAGTATGGACAAAAACCATGAATCGGGTGGCAAGTTACAACACATTCGTAAAGAAATACTTGTGACATTGGATAGAATTGCAGTTTACCATGTTGATATCAAAAGAATATAAACACACAGATTCACAAGTAAGAAGCACAGTCATGTACCTCTACATGCAAAAGCGATCGACAGCTCATTTGCCGTTCTGTAAGCCTACTGTGTTTGCCATTGTCGCCTGTTGCCACATGTACGACCTTCATCTTTATATTATACTAAGTGGGACAAGAAACTGCCAAAAAGTGGGAGAAATATGTTGTAAACATTATAATGAGCTGATTACATTACATTTCACGCAAAACCAAACATTTGAATAATTTTCAAACAATGTGTCAGTGAACAAGGTGCTAGCAAAATAATGTCATCACACGAAGTAAGCGAGGAAAATTAAGTGACTAACAACAGAAGTGAATGAAATACGTACCAAACATTACGCTTTTGTAAGACACGAATACCTGCACTTAATTTAACCAATTCGTCAAATCAGGTCTGTGTTGACGATTCACACGAGTCTGGCAGTGATACATGGAGAGTTGAACTGGCTGCTTCTGTGTCATAGGACTGTTTTACAGCTTTAGATGGAGTGTTGAATCTTTAGGGCAGTTTCCTCTTCATCGTCAGTTGAGGTGGCTTATTTGGGATGTTAAACAGAGTGGATACTGCATTCCACGAGAGTTTATTATTGTCTGCGTTCATGAACTGGTTTTTTTCGAAATGTAGCGAACAAAACATATTATTATACAGATAAACTGGGTCTTTTTTCATAAGGTCTTCTCGTCTGCTATTAACTAGCCATTTTCTGCTCCTAAAACGAAACGTTAATCGTTAATACACATGTAGTTTGCAAGTGAATCCTGGCGATACAGTTTAGTAACATGATGGTATATACTTCTCAGGATCCTTAGAAAACCTAAAAAAAGACAGCTGTGGTGTCTTCTTCCCGTTGTTGCTGCAATTTATTGCGCTACAAACGCTCCCGCTTGTAAAAACCATTGTAGGAATCAAAATAAACAGCCACTATTCGCTTTCACGGTCGCGCCGAACTCACAGTAAAAGTTACTGGCCGCTTGGGGCGCTGCTTGCCCGGTAGGCAACAAAATCGAGGCGAAGTGTCGCGATTGTTATGTTAGACTGTGACTTAACGCCTTAACAAAAGCCACGAATGTCAGTATCGTACCGAATGTGGACAACAAAAGCAAAGCAATTTGGACTGACGATAAGCGAGGTAGCAGGGAGGAGAAATCAGAGAAGAATAAATTTCAAATAAGACGTAAAAGAGGCGGCATAGTGTGACTGCTGGGGTCGTGGGTTCTCTGCCAGGAGGTGGAAAGGCGTGGACAGCACTCGACTCCCGATGGCAAACACAAAGCCTTTATTTCAGTGACAAGTCATTACAATTGCTGGATGGCCCTCAGGGTGAGTTTTCATCTCCTCGTAATACACCAGCGGAGACGGTGGATAATGGAAGGTACCGGGAGCGCGTGTTGCTGATCTGGCAGCTGGGGAATGCGGCACTGCGGCGCTTTCCGCGGATGCTGGCTGTGTCGAGGCGAGGCGCTGTCCGCCAGGCGTGACGTCAACGGCCGCGAGTGGGCCAGGTGGGCAGGCCGGAGTTCGGGGCTCGAGGCTCGGCGGCGCCGGGTGGCACAAGTCGTACGTCATTCTACTGTCCAGAGGACTCAGACACAGTCACAGACACTGATATAGATGCAGACATAGAAAAATTTACAAATACAATAACAACATTAGACACAGACTCATAGCAAAGATACACTGAAGAGCCAAAGAAACTGGTACACCTGCCTAATATCGTGTAGGGCCCCCGCGAGCAAGCAGAAGTGCCGTAACATGACGTGGCATGGACTCGACTAATGTCTGAAGTTGTGCTGGAGGGAACACACCATGAATCCTGCTGGGCTGTTAATGAATCCGTAAGAGTATGAGGGCGTGGAGATCTCTTCTGAACAGCACGTTGCAAGGCATCATAGATATCCTCAATAATGTTCATGTCTGGCGAGTTTGGTGGCCAGCGGAGGTGTTTAAACTCAGAAGAGTGTTCCTGGAGCCACTCTGTAGCAGATCTGGACGTATGGGATGTCGTATTGTCCTGCTGGAATTGACCAAAACCGTTGGAAAGCACAATAGATATGAATGGATGCAGGTGATCAGACACGATGCTTACGTAAGTGTTACCTGTCAGAGTCGTGTCCAGACGTATCTGGGGTCCCATATCACTCCAACTGCACACGCCCACACCATTACAGTGCCTCCACCAGCTTGAACAGTCACCTGCTGACATGCAGGGTCCATGGATTCATGAAGTTGTCTCCATACCTGTACACGCCCATCCACTCGATACAATTTGAAACGAGACTCGTCCGACCAGGCAAGATGTTTCCAGTCATCACAAGTCCAACGTCGGAGTTGACGGGCCCAGGCCAGGCGTAAGGTTTTGTGTCTCACGGGGATCGTGCAAAGGATAACTCCCTGCAGGCGCACTATCCTCTGTGCCCTCGGTGGCTCAGATGGATAGAGCGTCTGCCATGTAAGCAGGAGATCCCGGGTTCGAGTCCCGGTCGGGGCACACATTTTCAACATGTCCCCAATGAAGTACATCAACGCCTCTTTGCAGCTAGGGTGTCCATTTAATTATCATTTCATTTCTAGCAAGTCTGCATGGTCATCTACGGTAACTGTTCTTTCGGGAACAGATACTACCGTCATATATAGTTAAAATATGGCTTCTCTGCCATTGACCTTCTTGTGCGAAGGCACACGCTATGCCCGAACTCGTAAGGGACTTGATAGATTAATCTGCCACGAGTAATGAGTATGAGGGGCAAACATCTATTAGGCGCACTATGAATGTAGTGGTATGGACATGTTGGGAATGTGGATCTCACGGGGAGCGTGCAAGGGATAAGTCCCTGCAGGCGCTCTATCCTCTGTGCCCTCGGTGGCTCAGATAGGTAGAGCGTCTGCCATGTAAGCAGGAGATCCCGGGTTTGAGTCTTGGTCGGGCACACATCAACGCCTGTTTGCAGCTAGGGTATCCATTTAATTATCATTTCATATGGATGATGTTTCGTTGAATGGTTCGCACGCTCACACTTGTCACTGGTCCAGCATTGAAATCTGCAGCAATCTGCGGAAGGGTTGCACTTCTGTCACATTCAACGATTCTCTTCAGTCGTCGTTGGTCCCGTTCTTGCAGGATCTTTCTCCGGCCGCAACGATATCAGAGATTTGATGTTCTACCGGATTCCTGATATTCACGGTACACTCGTGAAATGGACGAACGGGAAAATGTCCGCTTCATCGCTACCTCGGAGATGCTGTGTCACATCGCTCATGCGCCGACTATAAGAGACTCACTTAAATCTTGATAACCTGTCATTGTAGCAGCAGTAACCGATCTAACAACTGCACCAGACACTTGCTGGCTTATATAGGCGTTGCCGACTGCAGCGCCGTATTCTGCCTGTTTACATATCTCTGTATTTAAATACGCATGTCTATACCAGTTTTTTTTTTTTTTTTTTTTTTTTTTTTTTTTTTTTGGCGCTTGAGTGATTGGATCACGTATCTGAACTGCATTTTAAATATGATAATTAAATAATATAAAAGAAAATGTCTAATATACGCAGTGAGATAATAATTACATCTTAATAATACGCCATATATCTACATATACATCATACTCCCAAAGCCATCTAATGGTGTGTGGCGGAGGTTACGTTTCGTACCACTAACTGAGCCGTCCAACCCTGTTACATTTACGAATGGCGCGTGGGAAGAATGATTGTCGGTAAGCCTCTGTATCGCCTCTAATTTCTCGAATTTTCTCCTCGTGGTCATTACACGAGACGTATGTGGGGGGAAGCAATATGTTTTCCAACTCTTCCCGGAAAGTACTCACTCGAAATTTCGGAAGTAAATCCCTCCGTAATGCACAGCTTCTCTCTTGTAACGTCTGCCATTGGAATTTGTTAAGCCATTTCCGAAACGCTCTCGCACCGGCTAAAAGATCCCACGGGGAAACGTGCCGCTCTTTGTCGGATCTTCTCTATCTCTTCTATTAGACCTATCTGGTAGGGATTCCAGATAGATAAACAGTACTCAAGAATCGGTCGAACAATCGCGTTATAAGCCACTTCCTTCGTGGACGAGTAACATTTTCGTAAGATTCTTCCTATGAATCAGAATCTGGCATCTGCTTTTCCCACTATTTGATTTATGTGGTCATTCCACTTAAGGTTTCTCTGGATAGTTACCCCTTCATGTTTTACGGCAGATACTGTTTCCACCGGTTTGTCATCAATAGCGTAGCTATACAGTAGTGGATTTCTTTTCCTATGTACATGCAATATGTTACATTTATTTACGTTCATGGTCAACTGCCAGAGCCTGCACCTTTCATCAATTCTCTGTAGGTCATTCTGCAATTCGTTACTATCTTTTGGCGTTGTACTTTGTTATAGACAATCGCATCATCTGCAGACAGCCTTAGAGAGCATCCGACGCTTTCTGCTAGATCATTTATATATACTGTAAACAGTAATGGTCGTATCACAATTCCTTGGGTTACGAAGGAAATTACATATGTCGATATTGTTCCGTTAAGAGCGACGTGTTGAATCTGCCTGCGAGGAAGTCTTGAATCCAGTGGCAAATCTGCTCCGATACTCGATAAGCTCATTTTTTTTTCACTAGACGGCAGTGCGGGACAATGTCAAACGTCTTCCTGAAGTCAAGGAAGACGACATCAACCTGAGCGCCATTGTCTAGGTCTCATGGAGGAACAGAGCGAGCTGAGTTAAGCAGGATCTCTGTTTTCAGAATCCATGTTGATTTTTGCAGAGGAGGTTTTCCTTCTCCAAGAACAGAATAATTCTTGAGCATAAAACATATTCCATAATGTACGACAACGTGACGTCAACGATATAGGTCTATAATTGTGTGCATCTGTCCGACGGCCCTTCTTAGAAACGGGAATGACCTGCACTTTCTTCCAGTCGCTAGGTACTCTTCGTTCTCCAAGCGATCTACGATAAATTACTGTAAAAGGGGAGCAAGTTGTTTCGCATAATCTTAGTAGAGTCTTATAGGTATCTCATCTGGTCCTGTCGCCTTTGCACTATTAAACGATTGTAGCTGTTTTCCTATATCGCGATCGGTTATCTCAGTACCTGTCTACATCTACATCTACATCTACATCCATACTCCTCAAGCCACCTGACGGCGTGAGGCGGAGGGTACCTTGAGTATCTCTATCGGTTCTCCCTTCTATTCCAGTCTCGTATTGTTCGTGGAAAGAAAGATTGTCGGTATGCCTCTGTGTGGGCTCTAATCTCTCTGAGTTTATCCTCATAGTCTCTTCGCGAGATATACGTAGGAGGAAGCAATATACTGCTTGACTCCTCGGTGAAGGTTCAAAAATGGCTCTGAGCACTATGGGACTCAACTGCTGAGGTCATTAGTCCCCTAGAACTTAGAACTAGTTAAACCTAACTAACCTAAGGACACCACACACATCCATGCCCGAGGCAGGATTCGAACCTGCGACCGTAGCGGTCTCGCGGTTCCAGACTGCAGCGCCAGAACCGCGCGGCCACTTCGGCCGGCCCTCGGTGAAGGTATGTTCTCGAAACTTAAAAAAAAAAACCGTACCGAGCTACTGAGCGTCTCTCTTGCAGAGTCTTCCACTGGAGTTTATCTATCATCTGCGTAACGCTTTCGTAATTACTAAATGATCCTGTAACGAAGCGCGCTGCTCTCCGGTGGATCTTCTCTATCTCTTCTATCAACCCTATCTGGTACGGATCCCACACCAGTGAAAAGTATTCAAGCAGTGGGCGAACAAGTGTACTGTAACCTACTTCCTTTGTTTTCGGACTGCATTTCTGGCATCTGCTTTACCGACTATTAATTTTATATGGTCATTCCATTTTAAATCACTCCTAATGCCTACTCCCAGATATTTTATAGAATTAACTGCTTCCAGTTGCTGACCTGCTATATTGTAGCTAAATGATAAAGGATCTTTCTTTCTATGTATTCGCAGCGATTCAATTGCCATTCCCTGCACCATGAGTCAATTCGTTGCAGATCCTCCAGCATTTCAGTACAATTTTCCATTGTTACAACCTCTCGATATACTACAGCATCATCCGCAAAAAGCCTCAGTGAACTTCCAATGTTATCCACAAGGTCATTTATATATATTGTGAATATCTATAAAAGCATCCGATTACCATTTCTGACCGATCTTTGATACTTAACTTCACCCAGATTAATTCCCATTCGGAATCCATGATAACCTCGCTAGATTTTATCGAACTCTGTACTGCAATAAATACGCAGTCCGGAACCACGCTGCTACTACGGTCGCAGGTTCGAATCCTGCCTGGGGCATGGATGTGTGTGATGTCCTTAGGTTAGTTAGGTTTAAGTAGTTCTAAGTTCTAGGGGACTGATGACCTTAGAAGTCCGACAGTGCTCTGAGCCATTTGAACCATTTTTTTCTTAGACAGTAAACATAAATACACATAGAGTCATTCTTGAAATTTTTCATTTAGTAATGTAAGAAGTCATAATTTTGTACGTTACTTCATGTAGGACAGGTTCGATGTTCCTACCGAAGCCCTCCCACCTGGAATAGCAACACGAAGCATAATTCATGTTATATTTTGTTTCAACAAATAGTTCAAATGGCTCTAGGCTCTATGGGACTGAAGCGCCTAGAACCGCTCGGCCACAGCGGCCGGCTTTTGTTTTAACAGTAAAACATTGCAGATCGTCCCTTTTCTTTCTGTTATTTTCTTCTAAATTGCTAACATTAATTTTATTATTTTAACACTCCATTTCCTACGACTAATTTAATTTTCTTTGTAACTCTTTGTTATTGCCCTTGTTTTATTGCTTAAAGGTCCGCCTCGGTCAGCGTGATGGACTGTCAATCCTCTGGGTCCGGGTTCGATTCCCGGCTGGGTCGGGGAATTTTCTCCTCCCAGGGACTGGTTGTTGTGCTGTCCTCATCATCATCCTATCATCCTCATCGACTGCAGGTCGCCGAAGTGGCGTCAAATTGAAAGACCGGCACCCGGCGAACGGCCTGCCCGACGGGGGGCCCTAGCCATACGATTAAATTAAAATGCTCAAAACAAATTTTGCTGATATGTGGAACAGTGTACTACCACAAGTAAAATTGTATTATGTACGATGTGCTTTTTAAAATATCAGGCAGCAGGTCTTTAAATATGCAATACGTGAAATGAAATGCCCAGCTGCATCCGACCATGATGGGCTGGCCTGCTGTCGTTACGTATGCTTCCTCTCCGCTGGTGCCTGCTGGTTTCTTCTGGTCAGTCGGACGAAAGCTGCGCTACGGGCCGATGACCCCGTCTAAGGTAAGCGGGGCACGGTTACCGCACCCCGTGTCGTCACTTCGGTGTGGAGTGCGCCATCGATCGCCAAATAACCCACCTGTTGTCATTCTCGTTTCGCCAACTTCTTTTGTGACTCAGCTGGTCAGCGATCCACTTACGATACGCCCTCGTCCTCTCGAGCTGCTGACACAAGTCAGAGTACTTCTTCAGACATTTCTAACGCTTCTAACCAACTTAATCATTTTTCCCTCTTCAAAGAGTTAGAGGAGTGTTAACTTGTAACACGAGAAAATTGGCCAATTTCGTACACGGATACTTCCACAGCATTGCAATAAAAATACAGCAAAACTTTCCAGAATTATTCACACTACATGTTACTCAACAAAGTCAGTGGTGTTTCCTGCTGCACAGTAGGAAGTCAATACCGTAGTGCACAGGTTAAACAACGAAAAAAATTTTGTGGCTTGGATGAAGTTCCAAAATGTGTGCTCTAGGAATGCTTAGATAACATAAAGGGACCACCAATAGTAAATGAATAATCAGTTCAGGTACCTTTCCCGAGTACTTAAACCAAGCCAGAGATTTTCTGATACACAAAATGAGTGGTACTAAAAGTAGAGAAAACTATAGACCTGTATCGTTATCATCTTCAGTTTCAAGATAATAGAATCTGTCGTGAAAAGTAGACTAATGAACTTAATAAATATAACTTCCTAACGAAATCACAATTCGATTCAGGAAAATTTGGAAATTTGTGGTAAGGTTTTATGGGACCAAACTGCAGAGGACATCGGTCCCTAAGTTTACACACTACTTAATCTAAATTAAACTAACTTACGCTAAGGATGACACACACACCCATGTCCGAGGGAGGACTCGAACCTCCGACGGGTCGGAGCCTCGCGGACCGCGACAAGACGCCTAAGACCGCACGGCTGCCCCGCGCGGCGATTCAGGTAAGGCAGTAGTACGGAACAGCAATTACAATGGAAGTCCTAGATAGAGCTGATTGCTCGACAGAAATTTTTTT
Organism: Schistocerca nitens; assembly: GCF_023898315.1. Taxonomy (NCBI): domain Eukaryota; kingdom Metazoa; phylum Arthropoda; class Insecta; order Orthoptera; family Acrididae; genus Schistocerca; species Schistocerca nitens. The sequence continues at coordinate 800,553,530 of NC_064616.1, read as the reverse complement.
TAGATTTTCTCAATTTGTTCGACACGGTAGGTCATAAAATATTTCTCCCCAAACTAGAGGCACTAGGAATAAGAGAGGTCATAAACAGGTGGATCCAGTCATATCGCCGGCCACGGTGGTCTAGCGGTTCTAGGCGCTCAGTCCGGAGGCGCGCGACTGCTACGGTCGCAGGTTCGAATCTTGCCTTGGGCATGGATGTGTGTGATGTCCTTAGGTTAGTTAGGTTTAAGTAGTTCTAAGTTCTAGGGGACTGATGACCATAGATGTCAAGTCCCATAGTGCTCAGAGCCATTTGAACCATTTTTTCTATGCAAACGAATATGAATAGAGTACGTAAAGCAGGAATACCACAGACCAATAGAAATCACAGTTGCGTAGAGAAACATCTACCAGATGCCAAACGTAACAACATAGGAGCTCCACAGCGAATATGTTGGGTCAAGTTCTATTAACGACTTTCCAGAGAATGTCATGCAGAGAGACTAATTTTTGTTTGAATTTGATAGCAACATAATAATCACAGATAAGACTCGAGATCTACTGTCGTGCAAAGCCTTTGACACGGTAAGAGATAAATGGTCGTTGAAGAGTAAAGTAACATTTAACATTAAGATGACGAATACCGCGGTGGCTAAGCGGTTCTAGGCGCTTCAGTCCGGAACCGCACTGCTGCTTCGGTTGCAGGTTCGAATCCTGCCTCGGTCATGGATGTGTGTGATTTCCTTAGGTTAGTTAGGTTTAAGTAGTTCTAAGTTCTAGGGG